>NC_081756.1:17095149-17207649 GCF_963082965.1 Carassius carassius | reverse complement strand
ATCTTTTCAGTAGTGGGTGCTCTCTGTTATGCAGAGCTGGGCACAACAATCACTAAGTCTGGTGCCAGCTACGCCTACATCCTGGAGTCGTTTGGAGGCTTCATAGCATTTATACGTCTGTGGACATCGCTGCTTATCATTGAACCGACAAGTCAGGCTGTAATTGCCATAACTTTTGCCAACTACTTGGTTCAGCCACTCTTCCCCACCTGTGAGCCTCCATATTCTGCTTCTCGGATTATTGCTGCTGCCTGTATTTGTGAGTAACGTGTACATGGTGTTCATCTACACCCTTGTTTTTCACATTCTTTACATTTCTTGTCTAGCTCACCATTTTTCTTCGGTTTTCTCACCATGAGATCTGATAAGCTGTTGAGACCCATTAAAGTCTAATTTTAAATGTCATGGGGCAGTTAATGAGTAGCTTGTTTTTGTGTCCAGGAAGCCCGTTCTTCTGGTTCTGGGGTGCCTCTCCTCATATTCCTGTTTCACTTGGATACCTTCAACAGCGTTATTAGACATGCCATTCTAAAAGAGGAAAACTTACAGTTGCCATGACTGCAATCAAATTTCTACTGCTCCCCACTAATCAGTTCATGTATTGATAGTTTTTTTTATTTTTTTAATTGCTGTAGTATCTGATATTGTGTTGTTGTGAAAAAAAAACAGTCAGCATTTCATTGTAGTCATTCACTTTAAGGCTGGTATGCATTGCATTAGGAAACATACACTTGCAGACTTTGTAAATGGCTACAGAGGAAAAACTGAGCATTGTGCACTGAAAGGCTGAAGATAATGCACTACCAAAAAAAAAAAGCTATAAAATAGGAGTCCTTTTCATCTCCGACTGCCAAAAGTCTGCAGACTGACTTTCAGCAACTAGTGTTGATTCATCCAGACTGCAAATCTGGGAACAAATCTTATTCTTATGCTAACATGCTTACTATTCATGATATTGCAGGCCTGCTGACCTTTATTAATTCCGCTTATGTCAAGTGGGGTACCAGGGTGCAGGATGTCTTCACTTATGCCAAAGTTCTGGCCCTCATCGTCATTATCATCACAGGGATAGTGAAACTGTGCCAAGGTAAAAAATTAAAAAAAATGTAAAGATGTTTTTGCGCTGAGCAGAATGCACAAACATCAGTCATGCTTGAGTAAAAGAAAACCACAATACAACATGCATTCACACACATACTGATCTTGAAAAGTTGTTCATCATTATAGTATTTTGTAATGTTTCTCACACAGGTTTCACAATGAACTTTGAGGATTCTTTCCAAGGCTCATCTCGTGACCCAGGAGATATCGCTTTGGCCTTGTACTCGGCTCTTTTCTCGTACTCAGGCTGGGACACACTTAACTTTGTCACAGAAGAGATTAAGAACCCTGAAAGGTACTTCTTTTAGACAAACTTGATCCTCAGTTCCTGTACCTGTTGTGAAGATACAGTATGTAAAAATAGGTATTCATAAGATGGCTAACACATCTGTCCATGCATGTCCCAGGAACCTTCCTCTCTCCATTGCAATCTCAATGCCGATTGTTACAATCATCTACATCCTAACAAACGTGGCCTATTATGCTGTGCTGGACATGAGTGCCATCCTCGCCAGTGATGCTGTCGCTGTGGTGAGTTCATAGACTGTCATAATAGGTGTTACTTTCGCATACTTTTTGCGAATACTTTTCTATGCACTATTCTATGACGTTTTGTAGTATAAATAATGTGAGTAGTGCATTTACACTGAAAATTCCAAAAAGTGCATTTTACACATTCGGATGATGCACTCAAATAACCGAAAAACGAAGTGTGGAATGTTGCACACTTCATGCGCTCAACTGTCACAGATTTAATTACGTAAGGAAGGGGGAGGGGCCATCAGACTCTGATTATAAATGACAAAATAACCTTATATAATTCATACACTACATCGTTGAGTACATAGTGCATAAGTACATAGTTTAGGAGTGCATAGATAGTGTGTATAGTGCGTCATTTGGGACGAAACTAGAGTTTGTAGAGTCTATAGTGTAACAGCTAATGTTTCCTAATTGTCCCACAGACGTTTGCAGACCACACTCTGGGAGTGATGAGTTGGACTATCCCTATTGCGGTTGCTTTATCCTGTTACGGAGGTCTTAATTCTTCCATCATTGCTGCATCCAGGTCAGTCTGAAGCTTGATGTCTACATAGCATCACAGAACACTTGCTGTAGTCTTTTCTCTCATGTTTGTCTTACGTTTTGAATATGGCCATCTACAATTGCACTGGCTTTATGGTTTCTTTTATTCCACTTGAACTTCTGCTTTGATCCTTAAGTTTATTCTGGTGTTGACCTCCAGGAGGAGGAACAAAACTTGTGGTAAGGACCGTGTGGGGGTTCATGCCACTACTCCACGTGTCAGATAATGTTGTGAGTTGAGGATTATTGGGAGTGATGAGAAAACATACATCTAGTGCTGATGGCAATTCAGAAGATCTGAGAACTTAAATTCCTGTTTATACTTGCTGTACTTGTTTGTTCATGTTTCATATATGATAAAAAGGTATATGTAAGAAATATTCAAATACAATTGATTTTAAGGTCAACAATGTGTAAATATGAATATGAAACTCATTTTCATACAGTCTTGATGTTTTGTATATTTTGTCTTTTTTTCGTGCACTTGTGCATTTGGTTTGCTTAATTGATTTGAATTCCTAGTCCTTTTAAGTGCAATGTTATTTTAATATCATTGATAGTATTGTAGATTGGATTATATTTCAAATTAGTTGCATGGTTTTCATTTAATTTAAAAAAAAGTTTAGTAGTTTCGTTGTTTTTGTAATTTTATTAGTTTTTATTTGTCTGTACTTAATTAACAATTAAACTCTGCACACCTGACGGCAATAGATGGGTGCGTAGGAGACCAAGACCAACAAGGTCAAAAACTAGAAAGCAAAAATCAAATGCTGCACACTATGCAAAAAATCTAATTATTTATTATAAAAAAAAATCCTGATGATGGTTATGCAAACGAAACGTGGTCATTAATAAATAATTCGTTTTTGTTTTTTTTTGCATAGTGTGTGTGGGATTTGTTTTTTGCTTATTGATGTCTGTACTGAAATATGTATTTATTTCAGTTTGAGTTATTTTAGTACATCAAGTTAAACTAAATTAAAATGAAATGTTGCCTTGGCAATAATTGAAATTTAAAAAAAAAAGTTACAGCTTCGTATTTTTTATTTCAGTTAGAGTTTAACTTTTTTTTTTTCTAATGCTTTTAATTAACTTTAATAATCCTAATTAGGTGCGCATACATTTGAATAAAGAGTGGATCTCTTGCTGCTGCAGGTTGTTCTTCGTGGGAGCTCGAGAAGGTCATCTTCCAGATGCTTTGTCTATGATTCACGTGCAGAGATTCACACCGGTTCCAGCTCTGCTATTTAATGCAAGTGCATCTTTTTAGACTATATAATATCCTGACAATATCCTGTGACCTTTTCACCTTTTAAAAATATTAAAATTTAATATACAAATATAATAATAAAACCAGTGTTAAACGATGTATTTATATATACCTTTTTTATTATGAGTTGTTTTGTTTTTGTTTTTATTTCCTCATATACTTCATTTAGCTCTAGAGACCGATGCAATTTTAGAATCTCTAAGTCTGGGACATTTAATGTTTTCTGTCTCCATCTAGTGGACCAAGTCACTTAGCTTGTGCTTTCTGTCTGCAGTGTGCCATGGCTCTGATTTATCTTACAGTGGAGGATGTTTTCCAGTTGATTAACTATTACAGCTTCAGTTACTGGTTTTTCGTTGGCCTGTCTATTGCCGGGCAGATCTACCTTCGCTGGAAAGAGCCAGACAGGCCCCGACCACTGAAGGTGAGGACGTAGAGAGACTGTACCGATGAAAAAACAAAAGTGCACTTTTAAAAATAACATGCAAAAAGGCTATTAAATTAATCAAAGGTAACTGTAAAGACATCAACATTGTTACAAAAGATTCCTGTTTCAATAAATGCTGTTATATATATACTTTTTTTTTGTTACTTTTGATAAAAGAATCCAAGAAAAGTGTGTATGATGGTTTTTACAAAAAGAATTCAGCTGCACAACTGTTCAGATTCTTGAAATAATATGATTTCCTCTTTTCCTCTCTTCTTTTTGCATACAGTTGAGTCTGCTGTATCCCATCATCTTCTGTATGTGTGTTGTGTTCTTGGTGGCTGTGCCACTGTATTCTGACACACTCAACTCACTCATCGGAATTGCTATTGCCCTCTCTGGAGTGCCTGTTTACTTCTTGGGTATCTATCTTCCAGAGTCCAAGCGCCCGCCCATCATCACTAAACTGTTGTGTAAGTACCATAGCCTTAATTTATCCTTTATCTACACTGATTTACAACCAAAACGACATTGACAGTGATGCTTTTTAATGTGTTTCCCTTACACAGGTGCCATCACCCGTTTCACCCAGTTCACCTGCTTTTGTGTGCTCACGGAGTTAGACACCGTTGATTAAAACACTTGCACCCATTTGACACAAACCCACTGGTATGGGGAGAGGAAACCAATATCTGGAGAAACTGGAAAAATATCTTCCAAACTTTTAAAGACACAGATGCACTCTTAATGTCACTGCGTTGGATTCTTCTTTTTCTTAATTATAAAAGGGTTCTGTTAAGGTCATGGTGCACTGAATATTAGAGATATGACCTTAAGAACTATATGACGTGAAAATGAAGGCCATTTCAAAGCTCTGGGTCATCATGGTACCGGAGAGATCATGACGCAAACACCAACTGTATGTCCATCAGAGAAATGAGTACATAAACAGGATGCAGTGGTTTGGGTATGCCATTATGAAGAACATGGCCAAGAATTTGATGATGTTTATGTAACATTTTTGCCCCCCTGCCGCCTTTTTTTTTTTTTTTTTTTTTAATCAAACGGTTTTTATTTTAGAATCTGTTTTTTTAAATGTCTGTCAATTTATTTATCTCCTTTTTATTTAAGCAAAGGAGATTTTATTTTTTCATCTTCCTTCCTGGGATTTACTTTGGCACAATTATGTCAGTCCTCTTCAAGTATTTAAAGTGTTCCGTCTCAGTCCTGTGTAATTGCCCACATGCCTTAGCTGGTTTTTAGAGGGAAGGTGATTGTATGCATTTGAACATTCAAATCTGCTGCTATGCTTCTTTACATATAGTGAAGCATCACATGTTCACTTGTGGAAGAAGTTAGGAAAGAATAAAGATGAACAGGATTCATACACACCAATAAATTTCCATGAATTTTTCATGACTTTTGAGTCATGACCTAATCTTCGATTATTTTACAAATATGTCATGTAAAATAAGAATAACAATCTATTATCGGTTCTTGAATTCTGTTTACTTCAATTTAAACTGGGAAAAAAGTGTCCCAATTAATTTATATTACAATACTAAGTCTAAGAGTCACAGAAATTGCTCTTGAATCATTCAGTTATCATAAAATCATCCAAAGTGTCTATTGGCCAGACAAGGAATATATTGTTACTGGTGAAAATCCCAGTAATCTCATTATGGAAGTCCAGATGTGATTCTGTTGTAGCATGAAAAACACTGAACAGCTTTCCAAATATTGTCATTTGCATTTGTGTACAAGTTTTTATTAATTTATTTGAAATAATATCAGTAAAACATATACACACACGCACACATATACTAGACAAGAACTGATTGAATAAATAATTTACGGGATTTTCAGTTTAATTCTGAAGTCTTTATTGTTTTTGTTTTTATACACATCTACATATTTACAGGTATTTTGTTTCTCTCCCCTTAGATACGGGAACATACAAACACTACACACATAACTGACAACACAAAGCACCCCACACTTACACAAACTCAAAATATCATCATTTTCTCTCCATACTATCTTCACATCAAACAATCGCAAAATATTGCAAATAGTAAAATCACTCGTCTCATTAACACGCAAGTCAAAGCAACCCACACAAGGACACACACATGGGCTACCACACACACATTCACTTTTGACGAAAGAACATACAGCTTCACTCAACACACGTCAGTAAAAATAGCCTCTCTCATGCTCGTACCCACACGCAGAGGCTCTCAGTCAGAATCATTACTCTCTCGTTCCTCCTCATCTCGGTCATTCTCCAACTCCTCAATCATGTCTGGCTGGTACCGTTCCCAGCTCCTCCTGCTGTATGAGTGCTCTTCACTCCAGCAACCTGGAGAGAAAAATACATTGGATATGATGATATTCAACCTGCGCTTAAGGTCTGTGTTGAGGACATAAACCAGGTCTTCAGAAAACAGAAGACTAGGAAAGCTTCAGGCCCAGGCAGTGTCTGCCTGTCTAAAGCTCTTTGTTGACCATCTGGCCTAAATTTTAATAAACAGACCTTCAACAGATCTCTGGAGCAGTGTGAAGTTCCCTGCTGCTTTAAATGCTCCAAATCATCCAGGTCCCCTTTTTTTGGAGAATACATTTTTTTAAATTTGAACTAGCACCTCATGACTACATGCAAGAGAAGCTGCAAAAGACACAGGTGCAAGTGGAATGTAAAAACATGGTGACATTCATTTTTAAGTAAATATAATGGGCAATATTGCATCAGTAAAATTGACTGAGGTCATGTACATATATTGAGTGAGAAGTCAATTTATTGATCATTGGTACAGGCCTACCCAGTACACTTCCTATTTAAATTGTTACCCTCTGGCCAGCGCTACAGAGCACTGAGCACCACATAAGAGCGTTTCCCCCAGGCCATATTCCACTTGAACAATACATAACACACCTCAGGACTGTACATCTGTGAATAACTTATCAAAACTTTCATGTTAATAGCACATATGCACACTTACAATTCTATTGATATTTTCTTTTTCTCTATGTTTCATATTTAATATTATATGTCTTCTTGTCTATTCTCTTTATCTTTAGTGTTTTATTTCACTTTATTACATGCATGTTTGCACTATGTCTGTCTTTTCTGTACTGGATGCTCCGGTCACCACACTTGGCAATAAAGCTCTTTCTGGTTCAAAATGTTTTACTTTAAACCACAACATTATGCTCTTTTTAGAATCATGACATAGTATTGGCTGTTATACACCATAAGCCAAATCAGCTGCAAACTACACTAATAAGAAGCTATTTGCTTTCTTTCTTGTTTTGTAAATGAACCTTTACAAAAATTAGGCGTTCAAGAAAATATCGATACACTTGAATGTCGCAATATTTTGTTTGGCTATACTGTATTAATTCTCAAAAAGGCAATATTGATATTTACATTTTTTTTTTTTTTTATCATAGCAGATTCATGGCAGTTGTTTCGTTTTGATTTTACATCCCGACAAAAGTCAGGCGGTGTGTAAAATGTACAATGTCCGCATCAAATATTCAAAGAACACACACACCTGCTGCGCTTTACAGCTCCACGGCCACCGGAACTGATCACGGCCACTCTACTGAATGCTTGCATTTATAGCAGCTGCGCCGCGGCATGTTTCAGAAGCGTCTCTTCATGCTGCTTTGCTAAAGTAGGGACCTTGAAAAATGCATCCAACAGGGATTTCTTAATAGCCCAAAATGTCCGGGATTCAGCTTTTACTTTCTACAATCGCCATTCATTTGTTTGCATTTTTGTATTAGAACCCTTAAGACAACGTGTCCGGTGCTGCCCACTTCCTCCAAAATATTCTACATTTTTTGCACATCAGGGGGCCGCTATTTATTTGCAGAGAATATAATCTCTTTTGAATGAGCACTCACTGTTCACTTCCACTTTTGATTTCGCGATAATGCGCACTCTGTGTACAGGGAGATAAGATATTTGTCAATGAGCTCAGGATCTGTTGAGCAGCAAATCTTCCAGCATCAGTCAAATCGGATTCCTGCAGCTCATGTTGGATGCATGGTTGTTAAGATGGAATTGGGCTACTTTTAAACCAGCGGCTCTCAATTCCAGTCCTCGCGCCCCCCAATTCTGCATATTTTGCATGTCTCTCTTAGTTAACAATACTGATTCAGATAACCAGATTGAAAGAAGTGAGCTCCGTGCATGAACTGTGTTCTGATCTATATGATCCCTACACAGTGTTCAATGATCCCTACTCCCTGAGCAGGGGGAAATCTGCAGTTTTCTTCTTCGGAACATTCATTCACATATAAGCGCTATGCCATGGCCTGCAGCGTCTTCACACACACATGAAACTTACTAGTGACAAAAATGCATCTGTAAATAAATACAATCTAAATTCACGTCTCTTAAACTTTAATGACCTCTAAATGGAGCATACTGTATATGCTCACGTCGAACTGGAATCACGTTGGAATATCCTGTAATGTCCACTTCGCAGGGCACTTACAGTCGAATAGAACAAACATCTGAAACGATAAGACTAAGATTTTTAACGGAGTTTATGATAAATGTGCTTAACAGTGGCTGTAAAATATGTATATTATGTATGGAAATTACATATTTTGAGCTTGATATTTAAGATTGTGCTACTTTGGGTGCTTTTGCCATTACTTTAACCACCAACCAACCAACCACACCTCAGCAAACACCCACTGTCCTCTTTTTGGTAAACTAATATATGGTCATTCTAGCTAAAGATGGGCGCTTAGTCTATTTTTGACGGACACAGTTGACGAAAACAGCTACAAATCTTTTATCCTTGACATTCATACCTAGACTTTGATATAATTTAATTCATTAAGTGCACTTTAATTTTGGAGTGAATTTGCACTTATTTTTCTCTCCATGCAAGTGTGTGTGTGTGCTCACGTTCTTCACACAGTTCTTCATGTTCTTTCATATTCATGTTTTTCATTGATTAAACAAATGTAATTATTTTATTCAGATCAAAATGTTATAACATTGCATGATGCAATTTTTACTTAAACTGTGAACCTTTAAAGCAGGGTCTAAAAATATAGACCAGTTTATAATAGCTTACATTTAATTTAAAGAATCCAGCAAGCACTTTATTTTTCACCCTTTACTCATACTGCACAAAAACTGGATCAATGATGTTGAATGTTATGGACTAATTAATATAAACGCAGATCCCACTGTGTTCTGGTTAAATAACTTTTTTTTTTTAAGGTTTGCATACGTTGAAGTGTTCTTAATGACAGCTTTCCAAAATTATCCTATTCCCAATATAGCAAATATCTTAATATATTGCCTTGCTTACAGTATCGCAATGTATTGCAACATATTGTATCGCAATTCCATGTATCGTGATACGTATCGTATCACCAGATTCTTGCCGATACATGGCCCTAAACAAAAATATTTAAAAATGATGGGCCTGAGAGAAACAAATATAATAGCTTAGATATGTGACCTCCATAACGCTCCTCTGCATCACTGTCATCCTCACTGCTCTCATCTGGGTAGTCATTTCTCCAGTTGGTTTCAGCGTTCTCATCATCCTCATCTTCATACACCTCCACCTCCCAGGCCACTTCATCAGGGACCTGTGTATTTGTAAAGTAAAAATGTGTCAAAGAGATTGTCTATGAACCATGGTTATTATCATTAATATTTATTAAAACTAAAACTGTTAAAAAAAAAAAAAACTGAAATTATGCTCAAATAAACCAACATAAGTATTAAATGGGAAAAAAACTAAACAGAAATTAGAAATGCTGCTTGCTAACTAACTGAACTAACTTGAAGCTCTAAAATCCCTAACTGGATATATAAACTAAACGTTAACTAAAACTAAGATAAACTAAATCATAATAATAAAAAATAACTAACTTATGACAAAACATGTAACTAAAATTGAAAAAAAAAGAAGCTAATACAAAAATATAATATAAATTATATAAATAGAATAACTCTACAACTAACCAGCTCTCCCTCTTGTGTGTAGGGTCTGACAGACAGAATGTCTTGGATCCAGCCTGGTGTGGCCGTCTCCTGGTAGTACAAGTCATACACGTAATCATCCTCTTTCTCTCGATGTTCAGTACCGAGCCCATCTCCCGACACACTCAGCTTCTCACGAATCATCTTCACAGAGTTACACAGGATTGTCTCCGGGTCAGATACAGTCTGGGGAAAAAGAACAATTATACTTTAGGTCAGTTTAATAAGGGGATTAAAAAAAACTGTATATAAATTAGTGGTGTGCGATATGAGGATTCTTGATCGTGGACGATAAAAATGTTTCCACAATCTGCTTTTGAAGAAACATTGTAGTATCGAGCTATAGCGCACATTTCAACAGCTGCAGTTCTGGTGCCCTCACCTCAATGTACTCTACTGTGTCTAAAATGGAAGTAACTTGACAAACTTCGTCACTTGTTTATTGAACTAAAATCAAATGTAACATTTTCAATCGTGAGAATAATCAGCAAAATAGCTCCCTTGGTATGTTACTGAACTATATCATGTTATAAATAAACAACACATTTAGGATTTTTACCTTTGTGCATTTCTTCTGGGTTTCTTATGGGTTTCTATTGTTTCGAAGTCTCTCACAAAGAGACAGGCAGCCCGATCAGGAATACACCATCCATTATCAATCGCTGTTTATGTTGAATGAAATCAGAAGAATCATTCTTTCGTTTCGATGTGACGCTGGATATTTTTTGTCACTTAAGTTAATCAGGATGTTTGTCTGGTCGGCAAAGTAAAAAAAAAAAAAAAAATGTTTAACTAAATAGAATGCTGGTGGTCAGCTAGCTGTAGCTCAGCCTATATTTGTTATTATGGAGAACATTATATACATAAAGAAGGTTGTTCGACCTGTATTCTGCTAGCGTTACTGCGTTTCTGTCTGATGAAGCAGTAACTATAGGTAAATCTTTGGTCCGTTTAATGATTGTAAACAGTCATTAGTTCCATCAGACTGGAGATATTTTAGCGGTAATGTGACCAAAAATATTTATGAATTTAAGACATTTTAAGGACCCGCTGAAACCCTGGGAAACAATCTATATAGTGTTTTATTTTTATATTTGTTCACTCAATTTCTTGAATGCTCCTGCTAAATACACCTATGGTACCTAAAAATAAAACACTGTTTGATTTATTTGAATTGTATCTTTGTTCTTAATTTTTAATACCAAAGATTAAATGATTTTTATCTTCGCCCACTTAGCCTAAATATCCACCTTTATTTTTAATATATTTTGTTACCTTGAAAGACTTTGTCTTTATAATAGGGAAATTAGTTTGGCTGTAATGCACAGACAATTTGCAAAATAGTAAAACCAACATGACCAAAAAATCATGATATTTTTGCCATATCGCCCACCCTGAATATAAGTTGATGTTTTTGAAGACCAATGTAAATTGTGCAGACATGTTTCTTACAAAATAAATTGATAAAAACGTGTGAAGATTTTCTCAAATGAGTTGGAGTGGTTGGTAAAGGGCAAAATAACCAAAATGTACATTCAATATATTAAAAAAATATTCAAGATATATACTACATGAAGTTGACTGAGAAAACATGGTTTACTTTACCTTGCCTGGCATCTTAACATCCTCCTCTTCATGCACAATATCAAACACTTGCACCTCTCCCAAAGACAGGCCGTTGTGGCTCTCTGTTTGGCTGTCATTGTTCTCCTCTCCTCCTCTTGCAGGAGCAGGCTCTGCCGGTAGTCCGGCCCGGTGGCTGGACAGGATCCGGTACCGTTCCTCTCGCCTGGTGCTCCATTTGACACTGCGCAGATCACCGATGATCCTCTGAGTGCTTCCTTGGGATGGCCGCAAGGCATGATGGGCGAGACGTGGCCGAGCCATAGCCTCACGGACATGTGGCTGTACCGGAGCGTCCTGTAAAGAAAACAATGACAGTAAAACAGACAAGAAATACAATCATACAGATTTAAAGTAGTAATTAAAACTATTTTTTACAACAATGAAAGCACTTCGATTATATTATAGCATGGCACTTAGAGGTTTAGTTTATCTAGAAGAGTCAGACAAGTGTGTCCCATTTCTTCTTTGTGTGAAGCTACTGTCAGTGTTTGTTGGTGAAGGCGGTATTCGGGGTATCTGTATAGCGGATCGAGAAATATTTATTAGTCAACTAGCAGGTGACACCACCTTATTTCTAAGAGAGGTTTCCCAAATTAATTGTATAAAACATTTCTCTGAAGCTTCAGGTCTTAATCTAAACATAAGTAAATGTGAATTAATGTCTATTAGAAATTGCACAGCACCCGCAATTTATAACATTCCAGTTAATTCTGAAATTACATATTTAGGCATTGTGATTACTAAAAATCAAGATGAGAGATGCACCTTGAACTTTGACCCGGTTGTAATAAAAGCTCAAAGAAGATTCAACACATGGTTACGGAGAATAAAATCCAGTTTAATTTTGTTTGGAAAAACTAAATCCATTATGTTAAGAAGTCTGTGATAATCAACACATATGAGTATGGTGGGTTGAATTTCCTTGATTTCTCTTCTTTGAACAATACCTTCAAAATTAATTGGATTAGACAGTTTGTGCGTGATCTTAATTCAATTAATTGGTATTTTATCCCCAATTATTTTCCAAGTTAGTTGGTCTCCCTTTGCTATTGATCTGCAATTATAATATTGCTAGAATTCCTTACAATTTATCTAAATTTCATAAACGGGTGTTACCTGCATGGTCGTTAAACTTTAAGCACAATTTAGACCCATTGGAAATCCAAGTAGGAAAACTATGCTGTTTTTTGTTCACATCCTTCATCACATAACTATAAAATTAGATCGCTTTTTCAAAAGGAGCTTGTGACAATTCTATATGTGGTGTCTTATTGGAAGAATTCCGTTGACCATAATGATTGGAAAAAAAGGTATGGACTATTATATATTGAAATATATAGAAGTACTAACAGTGTTACAGAAATCTCTTACTTTTACACATATTTAATCTAAAGTTTACATCTAAAGTGTTTTTGAAAAACTTTAAATCAGTCATAGATACAAGCTGTTCTTTCTGTGGTGCCCCTAATGAAACCGATATTCATATCTTCTGCGATTTTCCTCACACACAGCTATTTTGGATTTAATTTTCTAATGTTATCTTTGACAATGTGCTTCCGGGTTTCTCTTAATTTTTTAAGGATGTGCTATTTGGCTTCTTTAATACACAAAAACAAGAACAAATTAAGGAATGCTTTATAATTAACCCATTATTACTTCTATTCAAAAATGTCATATTCACAAAAGTTAATAATAATAAAAAAAATCAATAAACTAAAAAAAGGTTCAACGGTATATTCTATAGACTATTTCATCTTCCAAGAATCTTAAAGCTTATAAAACAGCAAACTTGTTTACATTTTTTATTTTTTTGCTAAAGCTTTTGTCCTGATTATTTATTTATTTAATTATTGTATTATACACATGTATAAACGATGCTTTGCTTGTAATGTCACTTCTTTATAAGCAATTTTGATATTTCTGTACTTATATCTTTGCTACCTTGGCATTAATTAATAATAATAATAAAAAAAATAAAAAAGACCACCGAAAACGATACATTCTCACAGGCATTCTCTCCGTTCAGACAGTACCTGTGACACCACGGTGGCCACTAGTTTGAACACGGAGTTCTCGATCTTGGGCTCCTCTGGCTCTGGTTCACTCTCCTCCTCGCGGGGCTGAGCAGCTGTGGCCTCCGGACGGATCCGCTTACAGGCCAGCAGCAGCGCGTCCGCCGGGTCGGTGCCTCTCTTCCTCTTCACCCGCAGGATGGTCGTGCTCGGGTCCATTTCGGGTATGCTGTATCACCAGAGAGCGATTTTAGATGACAGACAAACAAGTACAGGAGCCTGCCAATGACAACAACAACCTGCCCTGTAGCCTTTCTTTCTTCCTTTTCACTCGTTTTTTCTCCTTTGGCGGTTTTCTCTTCGATGTACGTCACATCATGGACCAGTAGCGCCTCGCTGCGGTGTGGAGTTTCTTAAACCTGTCATAGACAGTAAAAGCTATGTTCCTGCACAACCGGAGGCTGCCATAGACAGTAAAAGAAAGGTTGCAGATTCAGGACCGCAGATCTAGGACCCTAGTTTTTCGTGACAGCGCCACCTACCATACTGGACAATATAGCGATGGCTGCAGTTCTAGTACCCTGTTGGTTTGGTTTGCAGTCACGTTACATGGGATATAGCATCAATATATTAATCTCAGTAGTATTTGTTTTTAAATGGGATTTTTGATTCAAGTGTGCTTTGAGTCACAATTTTAAATTTAAACATGAATTTACACAAAATATAAATGAAATATCAATTTTGTAAAATGTATGTATATCAATTTTAAAACAATTGTATAGAATGAAGAACCTTAAAAGTCTTAGTCTCTTGAATTATACAGTATATTGATTAACCTCCTTAAGGTGAATTAGCTCATTATCAGGTAAGTTAAAGTTGGAGTCAGCATATGGAGTCACTAAATTACAGCCGATATTTTAAAAGTTGTTGAGAGACAAGACAAGACACAAGAATGATTCAAGAATGTTTATTTATATATAAATGTCATTTTTGCGACAACATCACAACAGCACCAAAGTGAACCCCTTTTCCATCAGTTGCTGCATGGATAGAATGGCTGTAGGCTTCAACTATAGAGAAAGAGAGAGCGAGAGACAGAGAGAGATAAATAAGAAACATTTGTTTAACATATTCAACTGGAATATCAGAGCACCAGAAGACCTCCTTTTGCTGCAGTGGAGTTGTATGCTCGGGATGCGATGTTGCAGAAGGCATCGCGACCCTGCTGCGCGAGCTCAGGTGGAAGTTTAGAGAGGAACTCTTCCTGGGCCTCGGTGCATCTTCTCCCCTCAGCTCTCACTGGACCGAACTTGGGCAAGTAGGCAAGTAGTTTTTCTGCAGGGTTCGTCGTGGACTTCGAGGCACCTCTTGCAAGCTCCGAGCTGTTGCACTGCGTCCTTCTTCTCCTAGAGCTTTGTGGTAGTTCTAAACCTTCTGCAGAAGTAAAGTTTTCTCTTGTGCTTTGGGTCTCCACAGATAATGCAGCCTGCTGATCCACTGCTGGAGTTGGTTGTCTTTGTTCGGGCATACTTTGTTTGAAACCTGGTCTTCTCCTTGGCAGGGTCGATGTCTCTCAACTGCTCTAACTGCTCATAGATGGACTCTTGGGATTGGAGATATACAAGTAACTTGTCAAAGCGGTTCTGGTGGTTTACAGCATTGTTCAGGTCAGCAGCGTGGATAAGCCAGTCTTTCTTCAGGGACTCTGGCAATTTGCTCTCGATAGATTTTATTACTAGTGGGTTTTTTATGGCATCTGCATTGTTCAATTCATTTAAATCATAGAGGGCTTTTCCAACAACTTGGATGAGCTCTACGATTCTTCTCGGATGGTTACCACGGACAGGTGGGATAGCGTATAGCTCTTCGACAACCTCGATGTCGATAGTAGCTTGGTTCCCATAACGGTTTTCCAGGACTCTGAAGATCTCGTCTGCTGAGGTGTAAATAGACATGGACCCAGTTGGTTTGCCTTGCTTCTGCAGAGCCTCCCATTCTTTCCTCCATCTGTAATACTCACGTTGGCTGCCAGTAAACTTTGGTAAAGCTGTGGCTTTGAGCTTTATGGCAGCAACAGGGGCTGTGCTGTGGGCTGGGACAGGTACTCTGTTGATGTCCTCTTTAATTCTTGCTGCTTTAATCAGGGTGGCCTTTCCTGACACCAGCTTGGGAAGCAGGGTTTCTAGCTTCTTTAGGCGACGATTTAAGTCTTGCTTCTCGGCTAGTGGAGCCCAACGGTTCCAGGTCTGGTGCGCTTCTTTGGCTTTATGCACCAGCCTCTCTAAATGATGGAGCATAAAGTCATATTCCTCCAGGGGTGTGTCAGCCTGAATGGAAGAGGGTCAGTTCCCTCTCACCAAATGAGGTGTGGAGCTCCACAGAAATCTCCATGTGGGTCCTCATTATATGGTTGATAAGTCGAGAAAGAAGTCTCTTCACTGTTGTTCGCTCCATTTTCAGCTCTTCGAGTGACTTGGACTCAGCCATGTTGCTTTTTCTGGCTGTTGGACGAACAGGTAGATGGACGGGTGGATGGCAGATAGTTGGCTTTCCTCCAGGCCCCCAGGTGTAATCATCCCCTCTTGTAGCAGGCTTTTTGTGAAATCTTCACTGGTCAGCGGTTTTTCACTGTCAAGTGTATTTTAACTGTGAGGTGCCCACACTTGAAAAGGACCAGACTTGGGATTTCACTCAGAAGAATATTTATTTTGATCAGTTGATGTAGCAATGTAGTAGGATCAGATGTAACAGGTGAAAAACCTTTCAATAAATAAAAGAAAAAGAAAACACAAACATTTTAAATAATCAGGTATTTTCCTAACACAGGAAAGGTCAAATGCATTTTACAGACAACACAGCTTGGTCTTTTACTCTGCATTTTACAAGCAACACTATACCAATCTAAGCATTTGGTCTTATCGGTTATCAGTTTTCTCTTTTTTAAACCATGCAGTATTAATTGCTTTCAAACTTCACCTGTAACATTAACACATTTACCACATTAAATACCAAACAGATAAAACAGACAAAGGATTCAAACGAGAATCTGTGAAACAAGAGTCCACGTGAGTTCAGCTTACCGATAGCCCGTCATAATCAAAAAAAAAAAAAAGTCCCACTCCTCACAGTGAATGAATTTGTGCCTCTGCCGACCTCTCTTCCCGTTGTACCCCAATCAAATGACTAATGACTTCAATTTTCAAAATCAAATGACTTCCAATTT
Source organism: Carassius carassius (assembly GCF_963082965.1). Taxonomy (NCBI): domain Eukaryota; kingdom Metazoa; phylum Chordata; class Actinopteri; order Cypriniformes; family Cyprinidae; genus Carassius; species Carassius carassius. The sequence goes on along the minus strand of NC_081756.1, from coordinate 17,190,879 downwards.
CCCCAGTTAAAATCACCTGGTTGAGCTTGCACCAGAGCGTGCACAGTCACGTGCGGGCCGGCATACAGAGCGCGCACAGGGGAGGCGGCATGCAGGAGAAAGAAAATTACACGTTGAACCACAACTACAGAAATGTACACGGAAGACAGCCACACCTCCACCGGGTTAGCGCGACAGCCGTTATCGGCGTTAACGTGCTGCGTTAACGTGAGACTCTTATCGGGCGATAAAAAAAATATAGCTAAATATCGTTAATCTATTCTCAAAGTTGGGTTGGGAGCTGGGTCTATACTAAGCAAGCTATGATGACTTTCACCTTGATATTTTATATAACCGAGTGGCTGAGGCCAGCCTAAAAAGATGCTCAGGACAGTTGACCGGCCACTGCTGCGCATCGTCACCAAAGCTTATCTTTTTCACGTGTTATTAAGCCTTACCGCTTGTCGATTAAAACATTAAAGCATCCAAACACAAGACGTGGAAAAGCTGAACAGAGCTGGTTACTTGCGCGCTGTGCTCGGTGCGCACGAGAGAGAGAGCCGCGAATCACGGACAGCGACACTGAACCGAGCTCGCTTCTGCAAAGTTCTCCTCGAAATCCCTCCTGCACCTGAACGAACAAATACAAATCGCAGTTTGAACAAACAAAAAGATGTGAAAGAGCCAAATTCAGTACTCGCGGTGTTCTGGTGTTCAGGGCTCACGCAGAGAAAGGCATCTCAAAACACTCGAACACCAAATTTGCTTATTTTTTCTCTTGTGCCGACAAATACATACAAATTACAAAATATGTCAAAATATTCGCCTTGGAAATTATGCTCGAAAAAACTGTCAGTTATTTCTCAAGTGAAAGTAAACAGTTGAGGAAAAAAATGGGATGTGTATTATATTGGATGCGTTCATCATCTGTAATGTGAATCCAAGAAAATGGATTAACTGAAAATCACTCACTGCTCTTGACTGAATTACTTTGTAGTTTTTAATAACAGTCAAAACAAAAATTATTCAGACACCAGATATATTTTTTTGATATATATAGCAAAACTGTAATAATGTGAGAAATGTTGAAGGTGTCTGAATAAATGTAGGTTTGATTGTATATTTAATTTTTACATTGAAGACTATCCAGTGCTATTTTACATTTAATTATTTGGTTTCTGTACCTTGACACCTACAAACTTGAAAAAAAATTTAAACATTGTGTAAATAGCACAAATAAATAAAAATAAACGAACATACAAATTAAACAATTTCAAACAGGGCCCACTGGTACAACCTTCACCGGGGCTCCGCTGACCCCAGCTACGGCCCTGCTCACGCCTATTTCACACATACTCCGTCTGCAGTGCGTATGCCGTCCGTGTGCAGTCTGTGTGCGCTACGCATGTGGTGCAGCACGGACTCGAAGTGCTTTCACACAGGACGCGTTTGCAGTTCGCTACTCGGTACGTAAACGATCGCTGCACTGCTGCAGACGCAACGCTCCTGGAACGCAACTGGAATCCGTTAACATGGGTGCGTAAAAAAATATGCAACGCATACGCACTGCAGACGGAGTATGTGTGAAACAGGCGTAAGGTTGTTTGCACCTTGTGCAATGTGGAATTAGTTTACAGCTTTTTCAAGCACTTTGTGATGCATTTTGGAAACAGGAGATGAGCCCCTTTTCTAATGCACCACCTAGCTTGATAAACCCCTTCTCAAAGACTTACTGTTTGTCAGTTTTATTTGGGTAGCACACATATTCTGAATGCCTTTGGCAGAATTCAAATGAGCCATTTTAATCTAGATTAATTTCAAGATCACAGTGAGATTAATCTAGATTAAAAAAATTAATCTATGCCCACCTCTAATATATATATATGTATAATAATATATATAATAAATATATATATGAAAGTGAAAGTACTTGCAGCATGTGGTGCATCTCTTCAGTTCGGGCAGGGATCTCCCTTTTTGGATTGTTATATGTATCTTGAAAAAGAGAGAGCCTACTTGTTAGAATATTTTGAGATCATGAAAATATCCCTAGTGCCTTTTTTAATAATCTGTCCTACAATGAGCCTAACCAAATCCATAAAATCACTTCATTTTGGCCATGCAGAACATGACAGAAACTAAAACATGATATCAATGGACTGTATGTGTAGTAGACCTGCAGATTAGGCCAAATTGTAACAAGCTATTAACACTGCCAAATGCCTCATTCATCATTGCAAAACAACAGGCTAACACATACTGCAACTAGGCAGTCAGTGCAGTTTAATCATGAAAGATATTTTATACATAAATATGGTAAAACAACGACTATTAAGCCAGTATTCACACTAATACATTAAGCTGCAGGTAAATCTTACAAACCTTACATTAACCATACTCTTGTCATCTAATAAGTTTAATTAATGTGCAGGCTAGATTCACTTATAATACTTCGTCATTAAAACTCAACAAGGATTTATGAAATCATGGCCACGAATTAATGTCGTAGTAATTAATAAAACTAGCTCACAAATTCTTAATTTGGTGGGAATTAATTATTAATTCATAGTTAGCAGTTCTCACTATGTAATCTTCGCACCGTTTAAACGTTATAAAATAAAACTTAATTAAATATCGGTACTCACCGTCTGATTGCTGTCCACGTCGTCCATCTTTAATTAGTGTTGATCCAGTACGGTAGGTGGCGCTGTCACAAAAAAACTAGGGTCCTAAAGCTGCGGTCCAAGAGTTGCGGTCCTGAAACTGCAGCCTCCGGTTGTGCAGGAATACCCTTATCTGTGCTTCACTAAATTGTTACAATTAACTGCCTGCAGAGGTCGTGGTTTAATTGGGTTTAATTAAATTTAATTTAATTGATAGGTAAAAATGTATAGCTTGAATGCACTGTAAGTCGCTTTGGATAAATCACAAGGTAACAAGGTAACAAGGTAACGTTAATAGATTCGGACCCAACCCAGACCCGGCTGATCATTTATAGTATAGACCCGAACCCGTACGGCTGCCGGGTCGACGGGTCTCGGGTGCAGTGTGAAGACCTCTATTACGCTGCTCCTCTGTTTGTTTTTGCTCTTGTTAAATCGCCAAAGCGCCGCACACAACAGTGGTATGTCTCTGTTTTGTTACACGCGATGCTCTACACACGCAATTTAAACTTCCGTGTTTTTGGGACTTGTTTACCTCCATTTTTTACCATTTGTTTTTCTTCTTTCCGTCAGAATTAAACAGATATTTTAAAATGTGTAAATTTTCTGACATTTCATCTTTGCTGAAAGTATCAAAGTATCAAATTTGCCTATATTTACCTAAATTTATAGCCTATAACTACTACAGTCGCAACAATAGTGAGGTTTATTTAAAAATAAACTCCACCAAAACAACAATTGTTGTTGTTGCATACTTCATTTCTTTCAAATTGGTCTTTAACATTTTAAAAGTGTTTTGCTCCTGTGTATTGGATGGGCAGTGTCCCTATAATGCAGAGATTGCAAACATTTATCAGCCTTGATTTCTGTACCATTTTTTTAGATGTTGACGAATGTGAAGTGCAATACATTTACCTTTCTGGACAAGGACAGTATACCATACACACACTTTCAATGGAGGGACAGAAAGCTCTCAGACTAAATCTAAAATATCTTAAACTGTTTTCCGAAGATGAACGGAGGTCTCACGGGTTTGGAACTACATGAGGGTGAGACATTAATGACATAATTTTCATTTTTGGGTGATCCACCCTATAACACCCTCTGTCTCTAGATGTGGATGATTGTGTCCTCAACAATGGTGGCTGTCAGCATGTATGTGTCAACACCAATAGAAGCTACGAATTCCACTGCAAGGAAGGCTTTTCCCTGAGTCACAATCAACACACGTGCATCCATCGCTCTGTAGATGAGCTACTCTCTTTAACAGACATTTAATGGCTCAGTTTACCATCTTCACCATCATACTGAACAAAGAATATATAATAGGGTCCCCATACATAATCTTTTTCCCAGCCTAGATTTCTAAATTGCCTACAATATTTGAATTTGAAAGGTAATGTCTGACATGTAGTTTGACCAGTAGCTTGCAGGCTTTGATATAATCGACGGTCAAAGCAATGCAATGCTATTAAAAACAACAACAAAGGTCTATAATGCTGTTAAATTGATTTTTGACAGATCACACAATTATTACAGATGAAGTGCAACTTTATGAATTGTTTACCTGAAATACTACTTAGCGTTTGCTGATTCCTCCAGTCTTACACATAAACGAATGTAGTTTGAAAATGGAGGATGTGAGCACACCTGCGAAAACACCATGGGAAGCTTTGAGTGCCACTGTCATGCTGGTTACAAGCTGCACTGGAACAAGAAAGACTGTATCGGCAAGATGAGCCCAAGTGATTCTGAATGTTGGATTTCTGTATCTGATGATGTCGGCTTAGATGGAAATCAGTGGGAGTTAAAAGCAGGAGATACTTTTGAGTTTCTTTGGCTTTCTCTGGCTGTGCTATTGTAAATCCGAGTGGATGTGTATTGGGTTTGAACTGTTCTAAATTGTCTTCAGCTTATTAAAAGTATTTTTAATTTAAATTGTATAGTTTTCATAAAGTTTCAGTTTAAATATTTTGATTTAGCTTTATTTATGTATTTATTTATTTTAGTTTTTAGTTATAATGTTTTAGTAATATTAGTACTTCATAATATACATTTATTTCAGTTAGTTGCCAGGGCAAGTTAAAATTTAAGTTTTCGCATTAATATTAATTAATTAAAAGATTTTGTCTTTGTTTTATTTAATAATAACAATGCTTGTTTTAAATGATGAATGTGATGAGTGAAAGTTCCTTACTGTTGTAGGTTCAGGAGTCAAAACCATTGCTACATTTAAATCTGGTCAGGGGATGTGCAGTCTGAAGCGGAGTCAGGAAAATCTTGCACAGAGCTTCAAAACTGCCCTGTCAGGTACTGTCCTCAAAGCAACATAGTTCTCACTAAAAATATATGTCACTAACTAATGAAGCAGTAATTTGTTTGAACAGACCACAAGTCAAAGTCTAAAGCCACCCCATTAATAAAACACTGTGACATGACTACATTTGTCAAATTGTAAATCACTAGCCTTTTCCTCTCTAAGAAAGTACATTCAATGGAAAAAAGATCGATGCAGCAAGCCTGACACAGAAATATCTGTAATAATGCTATATAATTTCACAAGTTAAAAATTTGATACTGACCAGTGTCATTTGGTGGATATGAGGGGGATGTTCATGTTTGAATTTAGTCTTGCTTGCACTCATTGTCCAGCAGTGTTCAAAAGAGTTAGATGAAATTAACCATGACATGCCTTTCAACAACCCAAGTCCTACCCAAGCCATCAACAACAGTGACCTCCTGATCACACTCTTCAGTGAAAGACCAGAACTTGAAATTGGTTTTCCCCTCTCTCTACTTATGTTTGGATTTTTTCTGCACTTATCCATACTGAGAAGCAAAAGGAATGTAAGAAAAAAAAAGATTTGAATTACAAAAGAAAACAAGAGTTGAATTTTGGATTGTCTAAATCCTTTAAAAGTCTTTAATATCTGTTTAAAAGAGCCACAGAGAATGTCCAGTTCAGCTTTGTAGCCTGCACTGTGCCTCTTCAAGCAGACAGCAACGTAGTTGCCACGGACGGAAGGTTGGCGAGGAGGAGGTGTCTTCCAGCACTGCCCAGTTTGACCTGGATGTGAACCTGGACGAGGTAACAGGTTGGTTTCATGCAATGCATGTGTATGTTTTAGTAGAAACCTTAAGCCTTTCACTGCTTGCTCACATCTCTCCCTCTTCCTGCTCCTGTCGCTGTTACTAAAACAAGCCAACAGGTGAAAGTATCTCCTGGGTTTTATACTCCGTAGTGGACAGTGTGGATGTTTGTGTGCACTTTATGTGTGTATAATATTGTTGTGTTCTAGATATGGTATCCAGTGTTTCTCTCAGCAGAGGGTTGTGACCGGGCATGCAGTTTCACCTGCACTTTGCTGGATCGGAGTATGAGCTGGCCAAGAAACTTGTCCGACCTGCTGACCCACCAGACCACTGCGGCACCGGACAAGTTCTGCTGGACAAGGAATGTCGTGAGTGCAAATATACACAACTTATAGTTGCTTCAGGAATATTTGTTTAGATTCAGTATTGCAATATTATAGTATCCGACCAGATAACTGACATATATTAGGGGTTATACAGTATAATATATTTATATGGTGTGAGAGAGTTGCCGTGAGTTTTATTTAAGAGGCAGGATTGGGAAACAGAAGGCTGCTGTTGGCTCTTACAGCTGAATGCTATTCCAACCTCAAGACTGAAGCCTCGTACATGTTTTGTGTGACAGGCGTACTTCAGATCAGCTCGCTACAGCTTATGTTCAACTTGACATCCGTTTTCTTTAGCCTCTAGAATAAACATCTCAGAGGGACTGTATGTGAGGCTTAGCAAACTCTTTGTCTGGACTGCAGGATTCATTGTGTTGAACGTTATCTCACTGCCTTCATTGTCTTTGACTTAAGGCCCTTTCAAAGATGTCTTTTTAAGGTGACAGTACTGCTTAGGATGTTTGTCCTCTTTTATAGTGGAAAAGTTATCAGTTATAAGTATTTTTACAGGCTCAGTTTCAGCTGTAATGCAGACAACTAAAGTCTCTCTGCTTTTTCAAGGCTGTCATTTGCTGTAAAGACTTCTTTGTAACAGTCTCAGACTCCAAGTGAAAAGTTATTGCTCTGAGATTGCACTTTCATAGCCGCAGAGACTTAATAGACATCTCTGTTATGGTTTGTCCATGTATCAAATTTGTGATGTTTCTCCTAAAATTCATCAAAGAAACTGAATGAGAAGATGAAATGAGACAATTGGCAACCACCTAAATTACAGCATGTAATTTTCGCTTTAGTTTGACTTTGGAAGAATCTGATGGGAGTTCATATTGACTTTTGCAATGCAGTTTAAGACATTTCTTTAATTTCTTCTTTAAATGATTTTTGAAAAGACAATTGTACTTGAACAGAAGTTTTCATATGATCTTCTTTCCATGTATTTAAGTCTTAAAGGTTTAGGTCAGCAATCTCTTTTTTAATGTTCATTTAAAATTAGTCTGAAATAATGGCTGCTGAACATTTAGCTTTGCCATCACAGAAATATATTGAATGTTAAAATATATTAAAATAGAAAACTTATTTTAAATTGTAATAGTAATTCATAATATTACTGTTTTTACTGTTCTTTTGATCAAATAAATGCTGTCTTGGTAAGCATAATAGACCTTTCAAAAAAAGAAAAATCTGATTTTGGAACGGTAGTATTACTGCCTATATACCTTCTGTCTCAACCTGTGTCTATTTTGAAGTAGTTTGGGGAGTTTGCAGCAGTTTTCTCTCTTCTTTGCCTCAGGGGGTTGGGTTTTGAGTGTGTGATCCATATTAACCGCAGTGGTTTAACTCTCCATTGGAGTATGATAATGAAGTGTGAAGACTGGTGACCACTGACCAGCTCAGTCAAAGTCCAACTTTATAGATCCAAGCTATACATCTAAGCTATACTTTATAGATCCTAGCTATACAACATGTTTAGAAAACAGTGCTAAGTGAAATGTACATACTTGTAAGTAATTAATTGAATTCATGCTGAATGTAGGATTGTAAATTTTGCTCTTTTCAATAAAGAAGGCATACAATTAAGGTACACAGAAGTGCAGTGTCCAAGTGCCAGCTTAAATCAAGCTCTAAAAAGATTTTTTCCTCTCTGTTCTGGCCTCCCCCATTGGCTTGCCTAACTAAGTGCAGTTTAGCCTTTTCAGTTTGCCCACTCTATTGTAAATCCCAGTGGGCAAGCTCCTAGAGTTAGTGGGGAAATTTTGTGCTTCAACACTTCTTTAGAGCTTTACAAACCTACCTTTGCTTTTTAAACCCAGAAGAGCGATCAGAACCTATCATGAAATGTACTGTACCTAATTAAAAGGAAGAATCCTTCCAATAAATACATTTCTGTCATCATTTACGTAGCCTGATTGTCATTCCAGAACTGTGTGACTCTTTTTTTTCTGTAGAACGATATTTTGAAATTTTGAATACCTCTTTAATCCCCCCCCCCACCACTCCCCCACTTTTTTTTTGGATGCCACTGACTTTCATGGTGTGGGCAAAAATATTGTTAAAAATATATCTTGTGTTCCACTGAAGAAAGTAAGTGAAAAATGTTTGGAACAACAAGAGGGTGAGTAAATGACAGATTTTAAATTTTTGTGTGAAATGTCATGCTAATTCACTTTAAGCACTGACATGAACTGAACATGTAATCAGATATTACAAAAACACACAATGATGAACTGTATATGAACAGCAAAGCTACGCGGTCATGGGAGGAGGAGTTTGCACAAGATTACCTTGTCAGCTGCCACTTTCCTCTCCTGTCCATAAATGTGCTAAGTTATTGTTTGCATGTTTGATTATGTGTGTGTGTGTGGGGGGGGGGGGGGGTTGTTTTAGAGGGCTTTTTATTCAAGTAAGCAGTTTAAGTGCCAAATTCCTCCTTAGGCAGAGCCATTCTGTGTGACCCTAGCCAGTGAGCGGCTGAAGAGAATTGACTTCAGTGACACCATGAGAGTCAATTAGCATCAGCTGTTTGGGCCTCTGCCTGATAGGAGAAAGGAGTGATTGGCCTCTGTTGTACGGGGTATTCACAATCCTGACCCTTTTATTATGTTCAGCTCCTTACCACAGTGATACCATAGTGTTGTCTATGTCATCAAATTGGCAAAAGCCAGGGGACTTGAATAGAGGTGAAAGGTCCTTTTAACCTCTTTGGGACCATCAATTTGAGAATTGAATAGAATTGTTGCTTTGCCTTTGAAAGATTTTCTCTCTCTCTCTTCATCTCTCACTCTTTTCCTCTCTTCTGTTTTACTCCATCACTTCTCATGGTCATTCAGGATTATTCAGTCGATTTGCAGTGCCCCTTTAGCAGCTTAATGTGAGGCACCTTTTTTGTTTAGTCTCTGTTTCATCTCATTTCTGACTTTGTTCTGTGCTAGTCAAATGCAGTGTTGGCACATACTATAAAGGAGATCAGGGGAAGTGCTTTCATACCAAGATGAAGAGGGGCAGGTGTCATGTGACGTGTGCCCAGGAACATCTCGGAGTGTGGAGGTGAGACTTCACAGAGACTACTTGCAAACAAATAAGTCTGTAGTCTTTCTTTTTACCACACAATTACATTGAGGGTTGGTGTCCGTCAAGAGCTTGTATGTTTGTCTGTCACTTTGTTTTAAATTCTGTTTATTGCCTGTCATTTTGTTTTAAATTCTGTTTACTGCTTCGACCAAGTCTGTTCACACCTAGGATATACCACATTTCATCCTATTATCCATTTATGCTGAAAGATGTCATCCCCCAGTTATCCAAAGTTTCAAAGAAAGAGTATTAATCACATCCTGTTTTTTGTTTATGCAGTTGGCAGGAAGCATACCTGTATTGATGATAATCTCACAGGCTCATGGCTAGTTGAGCTCGAGTTACGTTTTTTCTGATTGTGAGTGTGTTGGGAGGGGTCATTTCATGCAGTGCTGCAATCCTCAAATGTTTAATTTCTTTCAAATTAACATAGATTTCCAGAGCAGTGTTGTGTTTGGAGAAAAAAAGGTACCACCAGGTTTCTGTTTCTGAGACACGGTCGTCAAAAGCAGCGTATGATGGCGATGCCATCTTCTACTTTCTACTGATAGACACAACTAAAGGGATGAGAGGATGCCTGCACTTTATTAGATAATGAACTTACATGACATCACTGCTTTCTTTGGAATTGAAATTTAGTTGTCTCACATTGTCTTAACATTTTTTCTGATCCTAGGTCAGTGCGGTCCTGGTCAGTTCTCCCGTGATGGCTTTGATGGTCCTGTCTGCCCTGTACACATTGCACATATCAGCCTGAAGTCGGTCGCACTTCCTGTTTCCCATGTGGAGGAAGCCTCACAACCAAATATCATGGTTCTTGTGTTTTTCCAGGACCGTGAGACTAAAGGTGAGAAGAATATGATTGTAATATCTAGAGTACTCAGATTAAACTGCTGTTCAAAAGTTTGGGGTCAATAACTATTTACAATTTAATTGTTTTCTTTTTAATTTATTTTAAAATGTAATTTATTCATGTGATGGCAAATCTGAATTTTTCAACATCATTACTCCAGTCTTCAGTGTCACAAGATCGTTCAGAAATCATTCTAATATGCTGATTTGGTGTTCAAAAAAATTTATATATATGGAAATCAGTGTTTATTAATATTTGTGTGGAACCTGTGATATTTGTTTTGGCATTTATTTGAAATGGAAATCTTTTGTAAGATTATAAATGTGTTTACTCTCACTTTTGATCCATTTAATGCATTATTGCTAAAGAAAGTATTAATTTCCTTCAAAAAATAAATTCTGACTGACCTATTCTTAACAGTATTGTACATTATTCAGATTAATAAAGACTAGTCTGCTGAAACCCCCTCCCAGCCTAAACCAGCCTAAGCACAAGTTTGCCATACTTTGCCATACAATACTGGTTAGGTTTAAAAAAGGTTTAAATCAGTTTAGGCTGATTTAAAGAAGGTTATTGCTTCAAAATTTTTGATGTTCTTTGCAGATGTCACATTCTTCAATATTTAAAGGGTTACTCCACCCCAAAATGAAAATTTTGTCATTAATCACTTACCCCCATGTCGTTCCAAACCCGTAAAAGCTTTGTTCTTCTTCAGAACACAGTTTAAGATATTTTGGATGAAATATTCAGAAATAATCGGAATATCCACTGAACACAAGCAGCGTATGCTCTTCTGTGTCAGCTGCAACACAAGAATATGTTTTCTATGTGTATTTACGCTTTGATTTGAATGAAAACACCGCATCTATGCTGTGTGGCTTTTTTTTTTCGCATAAAAAAACTATTCTTGTCACTTCATAAAATTCAGATTGAACCACTAATGGCAGATGAACTATTCTGGCGATGTCTTTCATACTTTTCTGGGCCTTGACAATGTTATTTACTTGGCAGTCAATGGAACAGTTACAAGCCTCCTGGTTTTCATCCACAGTGTCTTAAATCGTGTTTCGAAGATGAACTAAGCTTTTACAGGTTTGGAACGACATGGGGGTAAGTAATTAATGGCAAAAATTTCATTTTGGGGTGGAGTGTCCCTTTAAGACAGAAATGCTGATTTCAGAACTGATTTTGTTGTTCCTACAGTTCAGTGCTCCCCAGGGCATTACTATAATACCAGCTACCACCGTTGTATCCGTTGCCCCATTTGAGCCTATCAGATGGAGTTAGGCCAAATCTACTGCATTGCCTCTCCTGGAAACACTGCCACCAATTTGGTTGGAACCACAAACATTATGCATTGCAAAAGTAAGTGCAAATTACAAAAAGGTTCCATTTTAACTCTTTTAAAATCTAAATGATGGCTAATTCTTTCAATTAAGTCTATCCTTTTCTCATAAAACAAAAATGTAGTTCTCTGTATAGTCTAGCCTAAGTGGTTTAATTTGTTCCTTCATTTGTTTGTCTTCCTTCCCATTGAAGATGAGTGTGGGGACTGTTTGGTCATGCGGAAGAGCTGTGAGTGTTGCAGGGCTGTGATCTGGTATTGAATGCATTGGCTCAGCAGGGTGATTGTGAATACACATGTGTGGAAATGGGGGAGGAGCCACATATATGCGCTCATTAGGGCTCTCTTTTATCTCTTTGGGCTTGAATAATACACTGAAGAGGTCTTTACTGTTCCCTCAGCTCTTCCCAATTCAGTGACGACTTATGAGACATGCCAGACGTATAAGCGACTAATTGCCTTCACCTCCCGTTCCAAGAAACTCTGGATCCTGTTTGTATCATATGATGAGTGTTCAAAGTATGTCACGTTCGTATTTATATGCTATGCAATGTGTTTCTTTTAGAGGACTACCAGGAACTTATTGAGGACATTGTTAGGGATGGAAGGTTATATGCCTCTAAGAACCATCAAGAAATTCTTTAGGTATTGTGCATTAATTTGTCTTTTTTTTAACAGGTTTCATTACTTTTGTGAATGGCCAATGGATTTTAAGTAATTATTGTGAGGCAAGTACTAAAATCAAGAGGTTTGTAATCGCAGATCCCATTAGTAAAAAAAGAAGCAATAATGCCACTATGTGGAAGATGGGGAAAATATACGTACTGGTGTTTTGTAATTGACTTATTAAAGTCAATTTATGTTTTCTAATGAACTTTTGTAGTATCCTGGAGTAACCACTAGGTGTCATCTGTATATCTAAGTGTTGGGTTCTATCTTGGGAAAAGAAGGGTGGAAGAAGATGTGCCATGTGGAAGGAATGCGTGATTTTTTTCCCCCAAACCAGTTGAGCGCAAACCACGCCCCCCTACGCGAAAACCCCACCCCGCAGCCATGATTCACGTCTCTAGGTCGATTTCATTGGTCAACTCTTTTACGTCACCTGAGAAGAAGAAGTTTGTACGTCAATCAAAGTCGTTGATGGATCCGTCGCTGACTAACGGTAAACAGTTCTTTTCAATAACGTTTTATTATGAGAAGTATTTGTAGGTCTCAATGTGAGTTTTTACATGTATTATTAAAGTTTTCATTTGAACTTTATCTTATTCATTAGGTTCGCTCTCAGGAGAGTGCGCATGTTTTGGCTGTGGTGAAGACCAAGCCGTACATCTGAAGGTAAAAATATGATCTCAGTAAAAAATTAAAATAAATAAACCCAGTTACATATTTATATATTTTACTCAATGACATGATATTCAACTAATTTATTAAACGCTCACTACTGGCATTTTAATTTCGTTGAAAAGTATAATTTCCACCATAATTTCTTGTTTTTTATATATAAAAAAATATTTAAAATAATCACATGATATTATTAAATACAGTTGTATTTTTCAGTGTAAATTATTACATTTTATAGGTATAGATAATCACATTATTATAAATTGTATTCATGGATCAAATGTAAGAATTTGAAATAAAAGTATTAATGAGATTAATGGGAAAATGCCCTATATAAAGGAAAAAAAAAAAAAAAATACCCCTGGATAAAATTTAAAGGTCTCAGCTGATAGAAAACTGATAAAAAAATCATACTTGCAAACACATACACGCATGTTTGTTTTAGTGAAAAGTGGGGACATCCCATAGGCGTAATGGTTTTTATAATGTACAAACTGTATATTCTATGGCCCTACACCAACCCAACACCTAACCCTAACCCTCACAGGAAACTTTGTGCATTTTTACTTTCTCAAAAAAACTCATTCTGTATGGTTTATAAGTGTTTTGAAAAATGGGGACATGGGTTATTTCCTCATAAGTCACCCTCTCCTTGTAATACCTGTGTCATACCCATGTCATTATACAGAGTTGTGTCCTGATATGTCACAAGAACAAGAGCACACACACACACACACACACACACACAAAAATTTGTGATAATAATGAATTATTATTTTTTATTTATTTATTTACTTATTAATTTTTACTGTTGTTTCTTATGCTCATCAAGGTTGCATTCATTTGATCAAAAAATACAGGGAAAAAAATTATATTGTTAAATATTATTATGGTGTAAAATAATTTTTACTACGTTTTCTAAATCTAATTTATTCTTGTGATCAAAGCTGAATTTTCAGCATCATTACTCCAGTCTTCAGTGTCATTTCCTCAAAAAGATTATTCTAATATGCTGATTTATTATCAATGTTGGAAACTGTTGTGCTACTTAATATTTTTTTGGAACCTGTGATACTTTTTTCAGGATTCTTTGATGAATAAAAAGTTAAAAAGAAGAGCATTTATTCAAAATATTAATATTTTCTAACAATATACTCTGCAGCTCTAAAGTTTGGGCTCAGTAATTTTTTTAATTTTTTTTGAACGAAATAAAAAATGTTATTCAGCAAGTTGTTTATTCAGTGTTAAATTAATACCAAGTGATAGCAAATATTAACATTTTATAAAAGATTTATATTTTGAATAAATGCACTTCTTTTTAACTTTTTATTCAACAAAGAATCCTGAAAAAAAAGTATCAAAGGTTCCAAAAAAATAAGTAGCACAACAGTTTCCAACATTGATAATAAATCATCATATAAGAATAATTTCTGAAGGAACATGTGACACTGAAGACTGGAGTAATGATGGTGAAAATACAGCTGCATAGATGACTAGATGACTGTATAGGCATATATTTAAACAGGACTGTGTGATTCCTGTTGTTGAGAACAGTGTTTTCAAACAGAATTACTTTTATTAGGCATTTGTGGGTGTTTGTTGTTACATAGTTTTTTATTGTTGTCTCTTTAAACAGCATCTTTATCTCAGTCTCCTGTGAAATGGATGCTGAGACTGCTCAGTGAAATGGCTGAAAACCCAGACTACAGTAATGCCATGTCTAAAATGGCCAAGCAGCTTGAAAAGATGCAGCACAACCAGACCCAACTGATCTCTGCATTTTACTGCTTTGGTAAAGGGATGTCTGTATCAAAAGCAGCAGCTTTAAGTGCAGCAGCATTAAGACGAGCTGCTAGACGATCAGGTCCTATTATTGGCTGTCAGCCAACAGCAGTGGCCAGATGAACAGCTAAGACTGGTTCTAGGCAGCGTTTGACAGCTGGATGCCCCAGAAAATGCAGTTCTGGTTCAGAGCATGACTACAGCAGATATACAGAGAAAAGGGCTGTCAGGGTTCGCCACAAATTGTCAGAATCTGTGGCAATGAATTACTCACATCAAGCATAAAAATATTTGGGTGTGTGTGAGTGTGTGTGTGTGTGAGTGTGTTTAAAAATGGTTATTTAGTAGATTAGTTAATGCAAACATAGTATTATTTATGAAATTTAGATCCAGACTGCAGGTTATGTAGCCATTTTTTAAATCATTTTTGGAAACTTGTTAAAAATATTAACTGCACAGAAATTTTTTTCAAAAGTTTTTATAGCAATTGTGAATTGCATGTAATGTTTTTGTGTACAAGGGCATTTTTGTATTTTATCTATGTAATTGATAAATAAAGCATTCTATGGCAAGTCAGCAAGTTGATTATTACTAATCATCACGCAAAATGCAAACAAAGACATGCTTTTAAATCGTTTTTTGGGTTACTTTGATGCCACTTTAAGTAAAAAATGCACCTAAAGTCTTGCATTCTGGGCTAGGAATGCAGGTAAGGAGGTCATATTGTTATATATATGGTAAGCCCAAATTATATATACCGGTATATATATATCTCAGTATTAAGCTACTCTGTGTCCCTGTTTTATAGCAGCCTACATTATGTAACTTTATTCACTATTGTTTTTTATTTTGTACACCCTTTTATATTTGTTTTGGATATTATATCCATATATCTATGATTATATTAAAATTTGTTCGTTTGTTTCAACGCAGTGTAGCAATAAGCACTGTGATAGAGTTGACCAATGAAATCGACCTAGAGACGTGAGTCATGGCTGCGGGGTGGGGTTTTCGCGTAGGGGGCGTGGTTTGCGCTCAACTGGTTTGGGAAAAAAAATCACGCGGAAGGAATGTTTGATGTCTGTTGCTGTAGCTGCTGCAAACAGAAAGTAAAGTATTAACTTCAACTCAATTCCTGTGGTGGTGATTTATATGGACGATATTACATTTTTGGCAACGAGGATGGGATGGAAAGCCTGTGTTGACAACAGATTGAAATTGTGAAAAGGAGCAGAGTGTTGATAACTGTTTTGGGGGGAAAACAGAAGGTTCTAAAGGATAAAAAGAAGAAGATTAACCATGGCTACAGGAACTATTGGCTCACTAGCAGCATTTGATGCAAAAGTTCAAACATGGGAAGAGTATTCGGAAATAGTGGAGCAATTTTTCGTGGCTAATGGAATCGAAGATGAGGGTAAGCAAAGAGCTATTCTCATAAGTGTTGTGGGACCACAAACTTACAGTGTGATGCGAAATCTTCTGAGCCCTACAAAACCAAGTGAAAAGA
This sequence comes from Carassius carassius, assembly GCF_963082965.1. Taxonomy (NCBI): domain Eukaryota; kingdom Metazoa; phylum Chordata; class Actinopteri; order Cypriniformes; family Cyprinidae; genus Carassius; species Carassius carassius. The sequence continues at coordinate 17,174,861 of NC_081756.1, read as the reverse complement.
CTTATCAGCAACTGATAACGATGTTAAAAAATCATTTCAATCCCAAGCCAAGCGAGATTGTACAGAGATTTAAATTTGATTCAAGAACGAAGAAGCCGACAGAGACTGTGACAGAGTATGTAGCTGAGTTGCGTTGTTTAGCACAATATTGCACTGTAAAAATGTTGCTGTAAATTTTACAGTAACTTACTGGCAGCTGGATGCCAGTAACTTACTTTAAAATTGTTTACAGTATCATTACTGTAATTTCATTTACAGTAATAATAATGCATACTGTATTAATATTTACAGTATGAGTACTGTATTTTTCAATTACAGTACAAGTACTGTATTTTTATATACAGTAATAATACTGTATATTGTATTATTATTTACAGTATGAGTACTGTGTTTTTCCTTTACAGTACAAGTACTGTATTTTTATTTAAAGTACTAGAATTGATTTCATATTACTCAATTAGACTTTTTTTGTAGATTTGAGTTTGGCTTCATTTGCTTTATTATTACAAAATTAATTTAATTTTAATCTACATGTCACAGGTAAGGTTGCAATAAAGTTGAAACGATGAAACGGATCTAATCGCAGCAGTCAAAGTTTTATTTAACATAGAACTCAGAATACTCAGAAAACAAAGCAACAAAACCAAACACAGAGTATAAAAATACAAACCAATTAAAGAAATTAACAACAGGTGTAACTGATGTTTAACGAATGAAAAACCACTAGCTGTAAACTATAGAAGTTTTTTACTCCCCAAAAAATTCATAAGTTCTCATGAACATTTGTCATTAAAATGTGCTGTTTCATTGTTTAACTATTTCATTATTTAACATTTACTTTAAAAAGTACATTCTACAAATGTGTTTGAATTCATCCTGTGTATTTGTAACATGGCTAAAAATTTAAACATTCTGAAAAGCAGAACAAACCAAACAGTAAAAACATGTTTTAGTCGTGTTTTCTTTCAATAATTTGGCCATTCGAATTCAACCAGCTCTCTGATAAAAGATGCCACAAGGGGATTCAGGCTGGCGATTTTTTTCTGCACCCTTTTTCCAGATGCCCAGCTGATCTGTGATTTTGATCTGTGATTTGGTGCCATCAGGGTTTATTCTCAGAATGAACCTGCAAGCACAATAAAAAACACATTTATCAAACCACTGATTTCCCAACAATCATAACATGGTGCTGTATGCAGTTTGATGTTAATAAAAGCAATATGTTCTATATAAATAAATAATTAATTATACATTGTAGACAGATTATGAACAGATTAGACAGATTATAATGAAACTTTGTGAGGTTGCAATTAAAACGAGGGACACTTTTTTAGTGATTATAAAGGGACAGCTCTTTGCGTGCTTTCTGCCATGCCAAATCAAACATAGTAGTCTAATTTAGCTTTCTGTTTAAATTAACAGTGGTTTGTGAATTTAGATAATTTATTGGGAATGTTTATGCTGGGATGTGTTGTCTCTAGGCCACTGGTTCTCAAACATTTTAGAGTTGTACCCCCTGAGGCTTTTAACATCCATCTGCGTAACCGCTCTCTGCAGTTACACCTTTTTCAGTAAGGGACAATATTTTCTCCTAATATTTGCTTTTTTTACATTTACAAATAATTTTAGAAAATAAATACTGCTTTAAATAAAAAATAAAAAAAATAAATAGAGAAATATGCAATGATGGTAAAAACAAAGTGATGCTTTAAAATATTAAATTAAAACCCCCAGTACGTCGCGACATGTCACTATCTTTATTTGTGAGGCATTTGTAAACGCGTCTTTGCATTGACTTAAAGTGATAGTTCACCCAAAAATCTAAATTATGTAATTAATAAATTACCCTAATGTCGTTCCAAACCAGTGAGACCTGTTTATCTTCGGAACACAGTTTAAGATATTTTAGATTTAGTCCGAGAGCTCTCAGTCCCTCCATTGAAGCTGTGTGTTCGGTATACTGTCCATGTCCAGAAAGGTAAGAAAAACATCATCAAAGTAGTCCATGTGACATCAGAGGGTCGGTTAGAATTTTTTGAAGCATCGGAAATACATTTTGGTCCAAAAATAGCAAAAACTACGACTTTATTCAGCATTGTCTTCTCTTTCGTGTCTGTTGTGTGAGAGAGTTCAAAACAAAGCAGTCTGGATATCCGGTTCGCGAACGAATCATTCGATGTAACCGGATCTTTTTGAACCAGTTCACCAAATTGAACTGAATCATTTTAAACGGTTCGCGTCTCCAATACGCATTAATCCACAAATTACTTAAGATGTTAACTTTTTTAATGTGGCTGACACTCCCTCGGAGTTCAAACAAACCAATATCCCGGAGTAATTCATTTACAAAAACAGTACACTGACTGAACTGCTGTGAAGAGAGAACTGAAGATGAACACAGAACCGAGCCTGATAACGAACAAAAGACTGACTCGTTCTCGAGTCAAGAACCGTTTCTGTAAGACGTGTCCGATTCGAGAACCGAGGAGCTGATGATACTGCGCATGAGTGATTCAGCGTGAAGCAGACCGACACACAGAGCGTCTGAACCGAACTGATTCTTTTGGTGATTGATTCTGAACTGATTCTGTGCTAGTGTTATGAGCACGGGTAAACCGAAGGCTTGAAACAAGGGCAATCGTCGCCAATGACGCAATTACGTCGAGCGCAAAAGAATTGGAGAACCGTTTTCTTCAACCGGTTTATTGAATTGAACTGTCCGAAAGAACTACTGGTGATCCGAAAACCGATGCAACCGGTTCTTGACTCGTGAACGAGTCAGTCTTTTGTTTGTTATCTGCCTCGGCTCGGTGTTCATCTTCAGTTCTCTCTTCACAGCAGTTCAGTCAGTGTACTGTTTGAGTAAATGCATTGAGGACATTGGTTTGTTTGAACTCAGAGGGAGTGTCAGCCACATTAAAAAAGTTAACAGCTTAAGTCATTAGTGGATTAATACGTATTGGAGACGAGAACCGTTTAAAACGATTCAGTTCGATTTGGTGAACTGGTTCAAGAAGATCCTGTTACATTGAGTGATTCGTTCACGAACCGGATATCACAAACTGCTTTGTTTTGAACTCTCTCACAACAGACACGGAAGAGAAGACAATGCTGAATAAAGTCGTATTTTTTGCTATTTTTGGACCAAAATGTATTTTCAAGGCTTCAAAAAATTCTAACTGACCCTCTGATGTCACATGGACTACTTTGATGATGTTTTTCTTACCTTTCTAGACATAAGCAGTATACTGTGCACACAGCTTCAATGGAGGGACTGAGAGCTCTCGGACTAAATCTAAAATATCTTAAACTGTGTTCTGAAGATAAACGGAGGTCTCAGGGTTTGGAACGACATGAGGGTAAGTTATTAATGACATGATTTTGATTTTTGGGTGAACTATCCCTTTAACACTTTAAAATCCCTTGCGCCAGACGCTCTATTCGCGTTTGGTGTGAACACCACTCACTCACATACACAATGTCATGTCATGATGTGTATGTAGTTGGATTTTGGATATTTTACTTGTTTAAAATGTGCTAGAGAAAGACATATGACTACTACACTCACGTCTTTTGCTGTGTCAAATTAAAATTATTTCACCGAATTGATCAAAGGGGACAGTAAAAACAATGCTATAAAAGATTATTTCAAATACATACAGTACTGTTCTTTTGAATCTTAAAAAAATTTGTCACTTTCTCAATGCAAATAAAAAAGCAGCATAATGGTTTTCAACATCGATAATAATCAGAAATATTTCTTGAGCAGCAAGTCAACATATCGTCCCCTTGGAATTATAAGGTTCTATCTGCATTCTGAGCAGTTTTGAGATATTGAGCTTTAAAGTTTTTGCATTCCATGTTGAAAGAACCTTTTTATTTTCTAAATAAAAAGTTCCAAAATGTACATAACTTAAAAAACAACATCATATAATGTAAAGAAGTGGTCACAGAATAAGAATATGTAAATAATTAAATTTTGACAAAAATGTCAGATAGAACCTTATAATTCCAAGGGGACGATAATACAAAGATTTCTGAAGTATCAAGTGACACTGAAGAATGGAGTAATGAAAAAAGGAATACATAACATTTTAAAATATATTTAAATACAAAACAGTTATTTTAAATTGCAATCATATTTAAAAATATGACTGTGTTTATATGCAGCCTAATAAATGCAGCCTAAAAGCTTTAGGATAAGAGCTTGTGATGTACAGCCTGGTTGGATTGGCTGCTGCCTAAAATAATTAAACATAATTTACCAAATTATTTACAAAATATTAATCTTCAATGCGTGTTCACAAGAGCACCGCGATGCATGCATGTTGTGTTGACACAAGAGCAGACGTTCAGTCAGCTCTCAGGTATCCGTCTGCTGGTAGATGTTGACCACCAGAGTATCAATTAAAATAAGCATTTTAATAGACTTACCAATTGCAATCAGTCTTGGGGTGCTGGGCAGAGAGAGGCTTCTCTCTGCATCTGCTGGAGTTGCAGTGACCTAAAAGTAGAGCAATTAACAAAAGGTTAGGAGAAATTAATTACATATATAGAGAACATACTTGCATCTTGTTTTAAAATACTTCTCAATGTGCTTTATAAGCATATGTCACTTTGTGATATCTATGTCTGCCTATCTTGCATAATAGAAGTTTGATCATAAATGATGATGAAAATTAAAGTGTACCTCAAATGCATGACATTTGAATACAAACAGTAATTGTCTTTTAGAACTGTCTTAAGAAACTATAATCCTGCCATCTCTTACATCCTCCAGTAAATGTGGGTCATCTGATCTGTGTGTCTTTGCATCAATGAACTGTGCTTTGACTGACTCATGGCTCAAAAGTGCATTGAGGGTCTCCTTTACTGGAACATCCTGCAAAAAGCAGTCCTTTCCTTTGGAATTTTTACCTAGATACACCTGTTCAGGTGCCACATAATTAAAATTCCTCTTGAAATATGTCTTCCGAGTGTCATCAGACTTAAATACTCCCTCATTACAATCTCAGAAGATTATTTTTATTAAGACCAGCTATGATGTTATCAATATCCGGTGATGGCATATTTTGCTTTCTTAATTCATTGCTCAGTTTTGAAAAAATGTGTTGCATGTTGCGGTCATGCATCACCTGAAATTCATCAATTAAAAATTTGGATAGTGGTGGCTGGTAGCAACATTTTAGCTTGCATCCTCAAATAGAAGAGTGCCAAATTTGTCAAATGACATCATGGATGTCACTGTCATGTCTACAGTTTGATGCATCAGCATCTATTATTACAGGGTTCTCCAAAGATTCTCTGTGTTTTCTGCTTATGTGAGATGTGGAAGTTGATTTTACATGAGGTTCCTATGCATTATGATGGTGGTAAAATCTGTAATGCGTTCGCACAGATAACTTGCAGTGTTAGCACACAAACTGCGCAACCATCTTGACTGCTGCTTTTTTAAACAGTATGTTAAAGATAGAAATTACAGTTTTCAGATAATGTTACCGTTTTAATATAAGAGTCAACGTTGGTATAATAATCACCAGCTTTTCCTCATTGAATTGTTGTTAGCTTACCAGTTTCTTCAAATGACGGTAACCGCCAGAAAAGAACTCCAAGCAACACCAAACCTCCGACGTTCCGCGGTTCTAACAGCAAAAAACTTTAAATGAAAACGAAATATTCACTTCAAAACACTGTTATACAACCTCCGTCTTTAGTGTTGCCTCACGTTTTCTTTTCATACTTCAAGATAGTTTGCTGTTAACGTAAAGTTTCCACAGAGTCCTCCTGCTTAGCTAATTTACATTAAAGAGGCAGAGGAGCATTAAAAAAAGCTTATTTTGTTCCTGTGTCACTAAATATCAGTCAATGTAAAATTTATTCACCCCGTTGAAGTTGTCATAATGATGACGGCAGTAACAATTGTAATATTACCTCAGGCCTTGACAAACAGGCAGAAAAAAAGTCTCTTGACGACAGGAATATTGTCCTCACAACTCACTCAATTTGCAACACTGGTTCGTGTTAGGTTGCTGTTAATAAGTGACTGCATTTGAAAATATCTCGGTTTTAAATAAAATAATTACAGAAACAATACTAACCTTTTTGTTGAGTGTTTCCTCAGTTGTCCCAACCAACCGAAAAAAAAAAAAAAAAAAAAAAACCTTGAAAAGAAGTCTCCGTTGTCATTGGTCAGTTTTTTCGCGGGCATTGTCGCTACTGTAAATCTATTTACAGTAGATAATAATTACAGTAGTAAACTTATATTTTCCCATAATCCTTTGCTATTTACAGTATTATACTGTTGGCACATTTAACAGTATTATACTGTACATATTACAGTAAAATACTGTTCAAATTACAAAAATCCGTTACAGTATATATATAATTACGGAGCAACTTTAGATCAAATGCTGAGGGATCGTCTTGTTTGTGGCATAGATGATGATCGGATTCAGAGACGGTTGCTTTCGGAAGCAAATCTGACATTTGAGACTGCTTTTAAAATTGCATTAGCCATTGAAGCCGCAAGCAAAAATGTGCTCGATTTACAAAATAAATCCGGGGTACAGGCATGTAATAGCATCATGTTTAAAGAGAGGAAACGGATCACTGGAAAAGAGGAGAATCGGGTGAACAAAAAGAAAGTAGAGAATGTCACAGATGCTGTGGGAAAAACCACAAAGCCAACGAATGTAGATTTAAGAAGGAAAAATGTTATGTGTGCAGGAAAATCGGACATATCGCCAGAGCCTGTCGCAACAAAAGCCAACAGAGTGGACACGCATCAACTGAAAAAGGAGGAAAAGGTGTGCGTCCGTATCGAGCATTCAATGTAAGTGAAAATAATGAGAGTGATGAATCTGAAGAAACATTTACTTTGGCATATGTAAAAACTGATGCATTGAAGAAAGTGAAACCCATCAATGTTGAGTTGCATGTTAATGGCAGACTTGTAAATTTTGAGATTGATACAGGATGTAGTGTCAGTCTTATGAATGAGGGAATGTACAAGGACATCTGGAAAATTTCAGAAGCTCCCAAATTGAGACGTACAAAAATCAAGTTGAGAACTTATACAGGAGAGCCAGTAGAGATAGTGGGTGTGGCTGATGTACAAGTAAAATACCAGCAGCAGGAAAAGAAATTGTCACTTGTCATAGTGAAAGGAACAGGACCATGCTTACTAGGCAGAGCCTGGCTTGAAGAAATTCAACTACAATGGAGTGAGATAAAGCTGATACAGTCAGAGGTGATGACATTGCAACAGGTGCTATCCAAGCATGAGGAAGTATTCAAAGAGGAGCTTGGGACATTAAGGGGTACTACTGCTACTCTTCACGTGCCGACTGATGCCACACCACGGTTTTTCAGACCTAGATCGGTGCCCTATGCCCTGAAAACAAAGGTGGAGGAAGAGATTAATCGACTGCTACGGGACAAGATCATCTCACCTGTTAAGTATTCAGATTGGGCAGCTCCTGTTGTTCCTATCTTGAAACCAGATGGCAGTATAAGATTATGCGGTGACTATAAACTCACAGTCAATAGAGTGTCAACATTGGAACAGTATCCAATACCTTGGGTGGAAGATCTTTTTGCTCTATTGGATGGAGGAAAGCAGTTCACAAAATTGGACATGAGTCACGCATACCAACAAATCATCATGGATGAAAGCTCCAAGAAATACTTGACAGTGAATACACAAAAAGGGTTATTCACATATAATCGTCTTCTCTTTGGAGTGGCTTCAGCTCCTGCTATCTTCCAGAGAACAATGGAGGGATTGTTGCAAGGTATTCCTGGATTAGTTGTTTATCTGGATGATATATTGGTGACTGGCGTAAACCAAGAAAGTCACTTGAAGACACTGGATGAAGTGCTGTCGAGACTGGAAGAAGCTGGTTTGCGACTGAAACGAGTAAAATGTGTGTTCCTGGCAGATGAGGTGGAATATTTAGGCCACAGAGTAGATGCACAGGGTCTACATCCTTTGGGAATTAAAGTGAAAGCCATTGAAGAAGCACCAGAACCAAGGAATGTCACAGAGCTTAAAGCATACCTGGGACTACTTAACTATTATAACAAGTTCCTGCCAAATCTGTCAACGCTGCTGGCCCCCCTACATCTGCTGCTGAGAAAAGATGTTCAGTGGATGTGGAAAAAGCCCCAGCAAGAAGCTTTTATAAAATCTAAAACTCTACTAAAATCAGCAGAGGTGCTAGCACATTATTCATCAGATTCAGAACTAATTTTGGCTTGTGACGCTTCACCCTACGGGGTTAGTGCAGTGCTCTCGCAGCGTATAAAAGGAGAGAGGGTGGAGAAACCTCTTGGGTTCATGTCTAGGACATTAACGCCTGCGGAGAAACGTTATTCACAACTGGACAAAGAAGGCTTGGCTGTGATTTTTGGCATCCATAGATTTCACAAGTATTTGTATGGTCGTGCATTTACAATTTGCACTGATCATAAGCCTTTGATCCATTTGTTTAATGAAACAAAAGCAGTTCCTCAAATGGGTTCACCCAGAGTGCAAAGGTGGGCTGTGATGTTACAAGCATATCAGTATAACATTCTTTACAAGCCAGGAAAGTACCACCAAAATGCTGATGCGCTGAGTAGACTTCCAGTGCCAGGTGAGGGAGAACCTGATGACACTAATGAAGTGCTGATGATGAATTTAATGGACGATTCGCCTGTAAGTGCAGCACAAATTCGGAAGTGGACATCACACGACATAACACTCTCCATGGTACATGAGTACCTCTTAAAGGGCTGGCCTGAGAAAGTAGAGCCACATGTGTTACCGTACCATCACAGGAGAGATGCTCTCAGTGTCAAAGATGGATGTGTGACTTGGGGAGCGAGAATAGTCATACCATCGCAAGGTCGAGTGGCTGTATTGAAACAGTTACATCAGACTCATTCCGGCATGTCCAGAATGAAAGGATTGGCCCGATCATACATGTGGTGGCCTGGAATGGACCAGGATGTAGAGAGAGTGGTTCAGAAATGTGAGGTGTGTCAAAGTTTCAGAAAGGCACCTGCTCAAGCTCCTTTGCACCCGTGGGAGTGGCCAGGCTCACCCTGGGAAAGACTTCATGTAGACTACGCAGGGCCCTTCTTAGGAAGAATGTTCCTCATTCTGGTAGATTCTCATTCCAAGTGGATGGAAGTTTATCCTGTTATGCAGGCCACTTCCCAAATTACAATTGAGAAATTGAGAATGTGTTTCAGTACACATGGATTACCTAAAATGTTAGTGTCAGACAACGGAACATGTTTTACCAGTAATGAGTTTGAAACGTTCATGGAGAGAAATGGTATTCAACATGTAACCTCAGCTCCTTATCATCCTTCTTCAAACGGCCTAGCTGAACGTGCTGTTCAAACTTTTAAGGAGGGGATGAAAAAGATGAAACGTGACACTGTGGAGACAAGAGTAGCAAGATTCTTATTTAATTATAGAATCACTCCTCATGCAACAACTGGGTTATCACCTGCTCAAATGCTAATGTCACGGAAGTTGAGATCCACATTTGATTTACTTATTCCTGATGTGAAGTTCAAAGTTCTGAAAAAACAGCAGAAACAAAAAGAAGGCCATGACAACAGTTGCAAACTCCGAAGTTTTGAAGTTGGAGATTCAGTGTATGTGAGGAATTATGCTGGTGGACCTAAGTGGATTCCTGCAGTAGTGGAATGTTGTACAGGACCTCTTTCATATAAGACTGCTCTGGGGCATGGACAAACTGTGAAAAGACATGTGGACCAAATAAGAAATCGTAGTACAGATGAGATGCTTGAGATTATACTACCCACAGAGAGTGAACAGGATGGTGACACTTCTGCATTGCCTAGTGCGGATGTTGTCAATATACCTGCAGACCAGGAGATGTCTGCCCTGGAGAAAGAACAATCGTTAGAATTGACTGTTGTAGAAAAAGAAACTAACCAACCCACGAATCTGAGAAGGTCTGCAAGAGACAGACGTTCTCCAGCTTACTTGAAAGACTGTTACATAAGTCAAGTCAGTAAAAGACAATCAGTGCAATCTAACTGGTAGTTGTTAACGTGTTTGTAAAAAAAAAATGCGATTGTTATACAGTGTTATATTTTGTATATAATGTTATTAGTATTTAGTTGGTGATATTGGTGGTAATAGTATTAAAAAAAAAACAAAAAAAAAAAACAGTGCACCAAATGATAGCTTATGGAGGAGGGGATGTAGTATCCTGGAGTAACCACTAGGTGTCATCTGTATATCTAAGTGTTGGGTTCTATCTTGGGAAAAGAAGGGTGGAAGAAGATGCGCCATGTGGAAGGAATGTTTGATGTCTGTTGCTGTAGCTGCTGCAAACAGAAAGTAAAGTATTAACTTCAACTCAATTCCTGTGGTGGTGATTTATATGGACGATATTACAACTTTACAGGACAAGAAGCTTACGAAGGCCCCGTTTGATGTCCTGGCCCATCCACAAAACTTCTTCAACTACATTAGTTGCTAAAATATGGAAATTAATGCATTACATAATTAAATATGCACTCATTTGCATACATTCTCAAAACTGAAATCTAAACATTGAATAAAGCCAAGTTCAAAATGCTTGTTTCATTTTGTTGACATATTACATTTAAATTGTATGAAGAGGGGGTTCTCAATGTCTCTTTTTATCATTCAATAAATCAGAAAAAAAAATCACCGTGGTTTTGGAATAAAAAGTTGCATAAAACGAGGCATATTACATATAAATAGGGTGCCAATAAAAAAAATTTCAAATAAACTGTGACTGATCTCTGTTGACCAGATTGGATAGTGATGAGAGCGTTTTCAGCGACAGAGCGGGGAGAACAATTGTTCAATCTTACGGAAGAATGGTTCCCATCTCACGTGTTTCCGGAGGGAAGTGATAATGCGCGGAACGACTGCTGGTGATCAGCTGATGTGTCAAGCCCTCACGGTTTGTTTTGTTGACGTTTATTTGGACCAGAAGACTTCTAGTCATTGCACGCGCTGCTAATGTAACATCTACTCGTTTTTCTGCTACATCTGTCTTTAATATTCGACGACGCTGTCTTGAGCGGAAAAGAAAAAGATGCGTCGATTGACCTCAGGAGCCGCTGTCAGTCTTTTGACGTTTTCATCGCTAGTGTGTTTTATTCTGATATTATCTGCACAAACATCAGAAGCTAAGGTACAATAAGACATATGTCACTGTATTTTTATACATAAACGATATACTTTGTGTAGTTGTGAACCTGTAGTGTATTTGGCAGTGCTAACTAGCCGTTAGCATGTTTAATGTTTCTGCGAAATAAAAGGTAATAATATGTAACGTTAACGGTAGTGATAAAAATTAACTAATCAACACTTTCCTTATCGGAAACAATGTCAAGTGGATTCTTATCTGATCAAAACATGGTGACCATTGATTTCGTGTCATTCATTTGTGTAAATAAATGAACGTGTGTGTGTGGTCACTCTTCTCAGAATTCAGAAGACATCAGGTGCAAATGTATCTGTCCACCTTATAAGGACATCGCTGGGCAGATCTACAATCAAAACGTTTCCTTGAAGGACTGGTAAATGATTTACTAGTCTGAATACAAGTCTGCAGTAACTTCTGTAACTTAATTAAACCAATGACTCTCCATTCACTGATCCATAACATCTCTAATGTAATCATTTGCACAGTAATTGCCTTCATGTGGTGGAGCCGATGCCCGTTGAAGGCAAAGATGTGGAGGCATACTGTTTACGCTGTGAATGCAAATATGAAGAAAGGAGCTCTGGAACCATCAAAGTAAGTCCAACGTCTTTATATAGTATGGCATATATAATATGCTAAGTTTAAGTATTATAGAAACAATTTTCTTTGTCTATTTTAAAGGGCACCATTATAGCATATCTGTCTATTCTGGGCCTTCTGTTGTTGTATATGGTCTATCTGACACTGTTGGAGCCTATACTGAAGAGAAGGCTGTTTGGCCATTCACAGCTCATTCAGAGTGATGATGATGTTGGGGTATGTGTTACATTTTTATGAATACAAGAATTAATGTATGTTGTAAGTACTGGTAGTTTATATTAAAAAGGTGTGTAACAAAATAGATGCACCCATTTTATGTCATGATAGTCATATTTTACAAAATGTGATAACGATAAACTCTTGTTTTTTACAGGATCAGCAGCCCTTCGCTAATGCGCATGATGTGCTTTCCCGTTCTCGCTCTCGCTCCAACATGCTAAACAAAGTAGAGCACGCTCAGCAGCGCTGGAAGAGGCAGGTCCAAGAGCAGCGCAAGTCTGTCTTCGACCGCCACGTGGTGCTTAGCTAAAAGCCTTCATGGTCTGGACTGTTATATGCGGTTTCTGGTATTGCGCTAAAAGCTGGGTCTTCTCCATGAGGTCCAATCTTACTGGTCTGCCTGAGCAACCCCCCAGTGACCCCAGTGTGTTCATTTCTTTTTGATGTGTAGGTTTGTCGCCTTGACCAATGTGTGTGATTAAACCTTGTTTATTATTAGAGTTCAATTGACACAGATAGTTTCCATTTAATTATCACTGTGTACACTCTGAAATTAGCAACAACAACAAAAAAAAGTTGACATCTGTGAGTCCTGTCACACTAAATTTGATTTTGGTATAGAAGTGCCAATTTCCTCATAAAATTAGGTGATCAATTTATTCATTAAATCTTTTTATATAAATGTCAGAATTGTTACTAAACACAAACCATAAATTTCCAGTCTGATTGTACAGTGTAAAATTACCCCCTTTCTCTTCTCTTCTTACTCTTCTCTTTTTTTTTTTTACCTATTTAACTATTATATGTAAATAATAACCAGTGAATGTGTTTTGTCCTTGTTCCCAAATCATATGCTTGAATGACTAACTACCCAGTTCAGTTCTTTTCTAGCTTTGTGTAGATTTAGATTCATGATGGTGTACAACAGTTCCTTTTGTTGTTTTTTTTGAAGACAGTATTCATAAGGTACATTTTTTGAAGGTGTCAAGAGTTATATTCTTTGTCATTGATATGTGTATATATAGTAACTGAAATGTTCAGGTACATGATTTAACAAAGAGAGCTGTTTTGACCTTTTGACTCATATTACAGTTTTGTTAATACGGAATCCCGGTTTCTCATCTTCGTTTGTCTGTCAAACTCTACTCAAATGACGCAGTTGTCTTTAATGGTAAAGGCATTTTTAGTCCCCGGGGGGCGCTGTTTCCAAATAGAACACCGCTAGATTCACGTAACGTTATAATCAAACGTGCATCTTTCTAAAATATAAAAACGGCAATGCAGTTGAGCCGACTACTTTAGACTTAATTATAATTGGTAGGAGAATTCTCTCAAAAATTAAGTGACCGTGCATCCAGCAAGTATTCATAGACCACTTTTAACATCATAAACAGTAAACAGCTCATTTATAGACTTACTAAAAAAAAGTGTATTATTTTACCCGAAAGGATTTATCAGATAAACGAACTAGTTTCACATAGACTATCCATATCACATTTCTCACATAACGGTTCTCATCATTTCCTGCGCTCCCTCCAACTCCTCCTCCTCTAGCCAAAAAACACTGGGACAGAGAAATCAGCACGCACTGAACTGAAAACTAACTTACGCAAACTCACAGCATGGATATGTGAAAAGGTAACATTGACAACACAAGCGTCACTTAGCTAGAGAAGGTAGGAATTTCTTTATCTGACTCATATCGTCTTCATGTTCGCTCGCTGTTACTGACAAATTATTTTTTTTTGGATACAAAAAATAATGCTACAGAGTATTTCAAATGAACTAAGTTGTCTGTATAGACTTAAAGAAAAGCTTAACAACTAAATAAAAAATGAGTAAAAGTTAAATAGGTTAATAACATAAAAATAAAAAGTGCATGCGTTTGGATACGAACAATTAAAATGGACCAAGCCTCGAATGTGTTTTGAAGTCGCTAGACTGAACGAGGGAAAATAAAATGTCTCTCATTATAAGAGATATGATAGTCTCAAGTGCGTGTGAGAGCAGTGGATGACAGAAGCCTCCTGATCAGGATGGATTGATTCTAAGTGCATTTGAGAGTCATAAACTACTCTGTGGTGTTTTACGGTGAACCCGAAACAAGGAGGCGCTCTTTAACCTTTTAAAATCTCGGAGAAAACTGATGCATGCTTCTTAGTCACTGTTTCTTGTAATTATCATTATGACATTATGAAAATAAATAACAAGAAATTGCAATATTTTATCGGAATGCAAATGTATATATTTTACAACAAACTATTTGTGCTCTTTCAAGCTGAGTTTTGCGATTACCGTTGCTAATAATAGGCCTATCTGAAATTTAGATTCCGTTTTCAGTTCACTGTTTTACTCTTTCTTATCTCTGTGTTAAATAACCCCATCATCGGGTTGTCTTTTCCCCAGGGCCACAGTGTGGGAAATGATTAGGGCACAAACCACAGCTCTCCTATGTTTCTCTCTCTTTCTGTCCGCCTATGCCTCCCTTGAGGCATTCTGTCCTTTCCCCTTGCTTATCATGGTTTCCTGACATATCTATCTTGAATGTTTCTTTTTGGTGTGCCCACACCCTTGTTTAAAATATAAATCCAGTCACGGCAACATTGCAAGAAACTATAGAAACAATTGCTCATATTGATGTCAAAATATATGCACATTTTTAAACATTTTGCCAGACACATTATGTTTCAGTGTTATTATCTCAAGCTAAATGCTAGAATGCAATTATGCTTTCAGAAAGGTAACTGAGCTGATGTTAACAGGGTTGACATGTTAGTGCTCAAGTTTATGAAATTACAAAATGCTGCCTTTTATTTTCATGTATTTTGTTATAAATATACATTGTATAAAAATACAATAAGAAAAGTTTGAAGACCACAAAAGAGTTTCAACTTGCATCAGCTATTTTTTTTTTGGCTAAATTCATTTTTAGGTTACATGGGGGACACTAATGGCTCCCGTTTTGAAAAATGAACCATAATACAAAGCATTTTACCATAGTTTTTTTTTTTAAGCATTGGCATTATCCAAGTATAGCTTGAGTATTGAATACAGTATTCTGCTTTGTATTTTCAAATGCCTCAACAGAATGATTGTGACAGGGATATTTTGTGGCAAGGGTGTGGTGAACATTCAGGGCTGTTGGAAACAGATGTTGTTGTATTTTGGAGATTTTGCTAAACATGACTGATGGACCCCTTGCAAATGTGTTCAGGGAAGAGGAAACCATTTTACAGGTCTGGCATAATGTTTCTCATGCGCCTAACTACTATAACAGGTGTGAATTGTACTTTTGACAGTTATTTGACTTGGTAGTTGTCACGGATGATATAGGAGGCAGACAAGGTGGTAAGTCTAATAGCTTTATTAACAGAATGCTCCGAACCAGATGGAGAATATATGAGCGAACAGGATGATAAGAACCAATGTAGACTTAACTGAAGAGTCTCTGATCACAGGAAGTGGGTGAGGGATCGCAGGAGGAGGACTGAAGAAATAGGAAGACTGGCCGATCTTTGGGAGATGATTGACGGGTCGCGGATTCTCAGGTGAGTGTAGAAATAGTCTGTATGCCATGAAATGACGAGACCAGACGAAGACTGAAGGGTGAGAGTGGGTATACAAAAGTGAGCAGTGATGAGGGATAGCAGATGACGGTGATGAGGATGAAGAAATGCAGGTGATGATAATTAATATTCAGGGGATAACGAGCGAGTGGGAGGAGGGAGTGATGATGAGGACGGTGTTGATGGTGGAATCCTGACAGTACCCGCCCCCCCCCCCCCCAAGGCGGCTCTTGACGCTTGAGAAGAGGGGTGGTGACGGCAGCGAGGTCTACCACGACCCCTGGGGGCAGGACGATCAGGATGGTCTGCATGAAACTGGGTGAGGAGAGCTGGGTCCAGGATGTCTTCGCGGGGTACCCATGAGTACTCCTCGGGGCCATAATCCTCCCAGTTTACTAGATATTCATTTTTTTTTATTTTTTATATTCCAGCCGGGGACCATGTTGCCATGAATCCATGATGGTGTGGACAATGTAGATAGGTTCTTCTTCTACTGGAACGGGAGGAGGAGTTACGTCACTGGGTCCTGGATCTGAGGGAGGAGAAGTGACAGGATCAGTGAAGGGTTTTAACAAGGAGACGTGAAATGAAGGTGAAAACTTGTAATGAGGTGGAAGGTTGATCCTGTAAGTGATGTCATTCTGCTGCCTCTGCACGGTGAATGGTCCGATCTATCGAGGACTCAGCTTACGGCAGGGCAGGCGAAGGCGGATGTCTCGGGTTGAGAGCCACACCTTCTGACCAGGTTGATACTGGGGAGGGTCTGTCTGTCGACGATCGGTTTGGGTCTTGTGCCTTCGCACTGCCTGTTGGAGGTGCACGTGAGCTGAGTCCCATACCCTCTCGCTCTGATGGAACCAATAGTCAACAGCTGGAACCTCCGAGGGCTCACCAGACCAAGGGAAGAGAGAAGGTTGAAAACCCAGGATACACTGGAATGGGGTGAGCCCAGTGGTGGATTGCCTGAGAGAATTCTGGGCGTATTCAGCCCAGGGGAGGTAGCGGCTGGTGGCAATACGATCTGAGGTATCGTCCTATCTCCTGGATCTTCGCTCAGTCTGGCCATTCGTCTGAGGGTGATATCCTGAGGAGAGACTAACAGTAACCCCAAGTAGTCGGAAGAAGGCTTGCCAAACTCGAGATATGAACTGCAGACCTCTATCAGATACTATATCTTCGGGAATTCCGAAATTTCTGAAGAAATGGTGGAACAAGGCTTCAGCGGTCTCGAAGGCGGTAAGGAGTCCAGGTAATGGGATCAGCTTGCAAGCCTTCGAGAACCGATCCACTGTTACTAGGATACAGGTGAAGTTATTAGACTTCAGAAAGTCAGTCATGAAGTCCACTCCAAATGGCAGATCTGGATTAGGATGGACGAGGATGGGAGCAGTTAAGAAGGCGTCCTTTAGTTGTTGGAAGGCTTGGATGGCTTCGGAGGAGAAGGACAGACACTTGGGCTGGCCTTTCAAGGAAGAGGTCAGAGGAGCACTGATAATACTGTAGTTGTTGATGAATCTTCTGTAAAAGTTGGCAAATCCGAGGAATCTTTGAAGCTCTTTCACAGTAGTGGGCTGCGGCCAGTTCCGGATGGTATCCACCTTCCTCTGGTCCATTTGCAGTCCATGCTGATCGATGATATAGCCCAGGAACTGCACCGAAGTGGTGTGAAATTCACACTTCTCCAATTTCAAGTACAACTGATGGGCTCTCAATTTCTTCAGGACCAGAGTGACATGGCGTCTGTGTTCAGGAAGTGACGATGAGTAGATGAGGATATCATCCAAGTAAACCACGACAAATCTATTGAGATACTGAACACTGAACACTTCGTTCATATAGCTTTGAAAGACTGCAGGGGCGTTTGATAAACCGAAAGGCATTACCCTGTACTCATAGTGGCCGGAGGGCATGACGTCACCACTCGTCACCACTCGTCACCCCGACGAATACGGATCAAGTTGTATGCTCTGCGCAGATCCAACTTGGAGAATATACGGGCCCCACATAGTTGTTCCAGGGCTGCTGGGACCAGAGGAAGGGGATAACTAAATTTGACTGTTTGGGAGTTGAGATGGCGGTAATCAATACACTGTCTCAAGCCTCCTTCCTTCTTAGCCATGAAGAAGAAGCTGGAAGCGGCAGGTGAAGCAGATGGACGGATGAACTGTTGCTGAAGGGCTTCTTCCACATACTCCTCCATGGCCTTCTGTTCCGGGATGGAGAGAGGGTAGATACGGCCTTTGGGTAGAGTGGCTCCAGGTAGCAGGTCGATGGCGCAGTCCCATGGCCGATGAGGTGGTAACTTGGTTGCCAACTGCTTGCTGAACACATCCTGGAACGCCCTGTACTCAGCAGGAATCTCTACTTGATGCTGGACTTCTGGACTCTCAACTGAAGTCGAACAGACTGGAAGCTTGGGTTTTCACACTGAAGACGAAGAAGAGGGAGGAAATAGGGCTCTCCGGTTCCTCTTGACCGGAGCTAGACAGGTATGAGTACAGTTTTCTCCCCAATGAAGGACCTCCCTGGATTTCCAGTCAATGGTGGGTTGATGTTGGACCAACCAGGGACGTCCCAGGATGAGCTCAGCAGTAGACTCCTCCAGCACCAAGAATGAGATGTCCTCTGCGTGTAAACAGCCAATGCGGAGCGTTAATGTGGGAGAAACATGACTGATTCGACCTCGACCCAGCGGCTTTCCTTGAATGGTGTTTTCCCTGATAACTGCGGTGCTTGCGGACGTTCAGTTTTTGGAGGAGCTGGTTTGAAATGAAGTTCCCCGCTGAACCAGAGTCGAGGAGGGCTTGCGCTGAGGCACAGACATGAGAGGTTAACAGATGAACCATGGTACAGTTTAGGGATTCACTGAGGACTGACAGCGGTAAATGGATTGTCACAGGCAGATAAGCGTTGAGATACTCGAATGGTTTTTTGAATAAGGTTCTCAATTCCCATGGAGTCATCATAAACTACCAGCAGCTGACGGATGTTTGGATTCAGGCCGTGGCGGAAAGCAGTAATCAGGGCAGATTCGTTCCAACCACAGGATGCCGCCAGGGTGCGAAACTGGAGAGCATACGTCTTGACAGAAGAATTTCCTTGACAGAGATTGTAAAGCTGATCATGAACTGAGAGATCTGAAACTGCTTGGCCAAAGACTTCCCTGAAATGAGAAATGAAACCTGACAGGGACTTTAACACTTGAGAATTTGAATTCCAGAGAGATTGTGCCCATTGGAGGGCTCTGCCAGATAGTACAGAGATAATAAAGGCCACTCGGGCAGAATCGTCGGTAAACTGATGCGCTTGCATTTGGAAATATAATGAAAATCCTGAAGCAGAAAACCTCCGCAATCCTCCGCCTCACCACTGAATGGCGCTGGTCGGGCCATGGGACTCACAGAGGCAGCTGGCGAAGCAGCGGGTGTTTACGGAAGTTGGTGTTGGCGTGTAGAGTGAAGGATTGCTTCGGGGATGGTGGGTGGGTTGTCCGGTAAAGATGAAAGGATTGACTGGCGCACTGCTTGAACTAGCTCAGCAAACGGGTCTTGAGACGGATTCCCCACAGGCTCCGTAGGATTTTGCATCTTCGGTCTGGTCTTCTGTCACGGATGATACAGGAGGCAGACAAGGTAGTAAGTCTAATAGCTTTATTAAGAGAATGCTCCGAACCAGATGGAGAATATATGAGCGAACAGGATGATAAGAACCAATGTAGACTTAACTGAAGAGTCTCTGATCACAGGAAGTGGGTGAGGGATCGCAGAAGGAGGACTGAAGACAGAGGAAGACTGGCCGATCTTTGGGAGATGACTGACGGGTCGCGGATTCTCAGGTGAGTGTAGAAATAGAGTCTGTATGCCATGAAATGACAAGACCAGACGAAGACTGAAGGGTGAGAGTGGGTATATAAAGGTGAGCAGTGATGAGGGATAGCAGATGACGGTGATGAGGATGAAGAGATGCAGGTGATGATAATTAATATTCAGGGGATAACGAGCGAGTGGGAGGAGGGAGTGATGATGAGGACGGTGTTGATGGTGGAATCCTGACAGTAGTGGAAATTTTATATGAAA
This sequence comes from Carassius carassius, assembly GCF_963082965.1. Classification (NCBI taxonomy): domain Eukaryota; kingdom Metazoa; phylum Chordata; class Actinopteri; order Cypriniformes; family Cyprinidae; genus Carassius; species Carassius carassius. Next base: position 17,155,190 of record NC_081756.1, on the reverse strand, counting down.
ATAAATGAAAAAAATAAAATAAAACAGACGATAGGAAATACTTTAAACCGAACAGTTATTATGTTTTCCATCATGGAAATGTAACATGTTAAAGGAGTAGTTCACCCAAAAAAGAAAATCTGCTGAACATTTACCCATCCTCAGGCCATTCAAGATGTAGATGAGACAGTTTCCTCATTCGAACAGATTTGGAGAAATTTAGCCTTACATCATTTGCTCTCCAATGGATCCTCTGCAGTGAATGGGTGTTCGCAGCATGTTCCTAATGTGAGTTCACAGAGCTGATAAACACTTCACAATAATTAACAAGTAATCTAAACAACTTAAAGTACATCAATTTATGTCTTGTGAAAAGCTTGCTAAAGTAAAAAAAACTACAAAAAAAAAGAAAAGAAAAAAAGGTCTTGTCTGAATCAGGAGGAAAATATGCACATATCAAGCACCATTTATAAGCGTAAACAATTCATAACAGTTCTAAACAAATATGCCAATGGATGTTGATGTGAGAAGACAACAGTGGATGGACTTTTTTACTGGAGGAGGCATTATTATGGTTTATGGACTTGTATTTATTCCAGATGCAATAATTTAAATGGAAAAAGACTTAATTATGGACTTAATTCTTACAAACATGCAGCTTTTTGCTTCTAAAGACATTAATTGATTAACTGGAATCCTTTTGTGATTCCAGTTCAGCTGTGTGGACTCTCATTCTGATGCCACCCATTCACTGCAGGCAATCCACTTCTAGGTGACTTTAAATGTATAACAGTTAAAAGGTATAAAGCCCAAGTAGTACTTTGCAGTTAATCCATCAGAAATTATGTTTATAAAAAGTAGAATTAAACTAACTCTCAATAGTAGTATACACTTGGTTGAACATTAATATTTAAGTAAACATGTAGTATAATATGTAGCAGGACTGACAGGACTGGTCAGGACTGACCAAATGTTCTTATGACTAAAAAAAGAAGCTCCTCAGAAGAACATAGCCACATATTTCACCAACTTCCTCTGAGAAAAGACCAAAGGAGCATTGAGACTTTCGTAATTGCAATCACAGGGATGATGGGATACCCAGGGGATGCAAAGTATTTATCACAGTCCTTACCAGTCAAGTGAGCTACCAGGATTTCATGGATTATTATGATGTGCTGGACACACTTACATGGAATTTGGGGAGTTTATATGCTGCTGACTAATTAAAAACAAAGCCCATGTGGAGAAGTTGTGGATTTTATTCTTCACAAAACAACAGAATAAAACTCAATGTTGTGGTTCCCACTGCTGAGCTTGGTTATCCAGAGACCATATTGAGAATGCATTATGTTTTGATTGGGTTAAACTTAGACAGCAATGATTAGAAAAAGGGATGTTTGGCTTTTAGATTAGTACATTTTTAGTAAACACTTCCAGTCACATATTTTAGTGTCATGATCACCCTAACAGGCATCCTCTACCATGGGAGATGTTTAGTCTGGGCCTCATAGTGTTCTTGACATTGGCTGCTCAAAATCTGGACGCAAGGCTAAATATAGTAAATGGTTGCTTACAACATGAGAGTAACATGACAAGCTAGGATTTTACCTCGATATATAATAGCATACCAAATTTATACCAAATATACTATACCAAATATCTGTACGATTCATAATAATATGGTTTTACATTAGAAATAATAGTTTCAGCAGCTTTATTGTACAAGTCTGTCAAGGTTTTGCAACAAAAATACATTTCTATATTGTTCTATGTATTCAGACTGACCCAACACTACTTTGCCTTGAGCTTCTTGCATTATTTCCTTCTGAATAACACCTAGAGTATATGTCTCTTTTGTAAGCTGATGACGTGATGATCTGTGGCATATCTGCCCCTGAGCCATTAACTAAGTAATTTAATACATATTTGAGAAAGAGTCCCATATCACGTTCACTCACAAGAAACCACATTTCTGCTGAGGTATTGGTACAATCTGGAAGAGTTCCAGAGAAGGTTATGAACACGTTGTCATCATAAAGCTTTTGTCAAGTACAGATCCCTGCTTCTTATTGCGGTTGCTTGTTTGGCTGCAGGTTGCTTATTTGCACAAGTTTCAATCCAGCAGAGACTGCTTTTAAGGCATCAAACTTCATCTATTGAAAGCAGGATTTTAATATTAGACTGGCTCATGACAGACTTGGCTAATTTGGGGGTTTGGTTTTCAGATTGCTCAAAATGTTGAGATTCTGATATTCTACGATTTCTCTCCAGTAGCACTAAGATTAAAAAAGTTCACAGGCTTGGATTGTTCTGTAGATATTCTTACTAAAGTATAGGTATCTGTATTGGAGTTTTGTTTTGATAGTTTGCCAATTTATGACACTTAACAGGGTTTTGTTTTTCTTTTGTTATCACAAACTTGCCATACAAAGTTAATACAACTATTGTAGAAATACCTTTGTTTACTATTTTGTGGCTACAAAAATGCCCATCAGCATCCAATCTGAGCTAAATCAGAATTTCTGCATATTTACAGGCAAGTGGCTGGATCTTTTTCAGCCTTCTCTCCAAGTTTTCAAAGGTTCTTTGTTTGTTCTCGAAATTAAGCTTCATATACATGTGATTGCATAAAAGTTTAGTCAGCTGTTTGCAATGTGTTATGCTTGTACTCTGCTGCTGGGAAACTGAAGATGTCTGAAGCATATGGATAAATCACAGATATCTTAGCAGGCTAAGACACTGAACTCCAAACATATGAAACCTTTTTGCTGCCCTGAAATTATTGATTCTCTACCCCCAATATAATAAAGCTGTTATGCAAAATACCCTCTTTGTGCAATGTTTGATGACAAAATTCCTCTAAACATTAAAAATGAAACCCATAGCAGCAAGAAAACAAAGCAACAAATGTTGCTAACTACAGCAAGTATTCTTCACATTACCTTTTCTTAGTGGAGCCTGTGGGTTTGCCTTCAGCAAGATCATGAAAATGGGCCCCGCTGCTGAACAAAATGTTAATCAAATCATCCATACAACCACTGCAAGCATGTGACATTGAAGAACACTCCTTGAAATGTCATAAAAATTGACATTACAGTGTCTGTAAATCTATATTTAGATTATTGCAACAAAAGCTGTGCAAAAGCCAAAAAGTTCAAACATAGGCCTAAGTAAAATTCAAATAGCTAACTATACAAATAACTTAAAATAATTAAGAAATAATTTGTGTTATAATTTAGAATATATAATTCCATAACTAAAAGAGCAGAGTTTTTTTAATGTTGCTGGTCATCACGAGAAAACTTTACCAGACAGACCTTACTGTTTCAATCATTCAAAACTGCTTTAATCACTAAACAGCAAGCAAGAACCAAACCATTTAAATCTCCACAAAATGCGCTTTTGATCAACGTGTGGAGTCTGTGGATAACAATATTACCATAGTCGCCCTACTTGAGTTCCCGATGCCCCGCGGACTGAATAAATTATGCAGATTACCTTATTATGTAATGTTTACTATTTCATCGCTCGCTGCTTTTGATGATACGATAGTGTTGTATTTGTGGTCACTTTAGTTGTTTAGCATGTAGCTGTTGTTTTTTGTGGTCACCGGAAAATGTGTTTTTTTGTTAAGTAACTTACTGAGATTCGCGCGCGTTTGCAGGATATTTATTTACAAAAAAGTAGAGTGGAATAGTATTATTGTCGGTGTTGACGATCTCTCTTCGAGCCCCCACAAGTAGGCATATTCTTCGGTGTCCCGGGAGACCGCTTTGTACGATGGGCTTTTTATTCCTATTCAAATAAGGCCTGTTTTTTTCTTGGGGAAGGATGAAGGAACTATCAGACAAATAAGTTATGTGTGAAATGTGAAAGGCACATATTTTTAGCTCACTTAATTGTAAATGCCATTGTAACATACCGTGTAAAGTTCAGATGTGGCTCATGTGAAGAACAGCCTGTTTCGTTTCGTGTGGGAGCGCGAGAACTTGGAGAGGCGAGTGGGGTTCAAAACAACCCGTCTCCAGGGCGACTAGCTCAGCTTTCTGCCAGAGAGAGAGAGAGTTCTGAAGTAGGGAGGGATTTACCCCGCTTGAACGGACATGCCTGGAAGTTTAGGGAAAAGTTCCAAGTATTACCGGCAAATCGATGAGTTTTTGCAATCGCTACGAGTGAATGTGAGACGCTGAACAAAATGGAACGAACAGCGGGACGTTTCGTTCAGGTAAAACTTTTATCTCATTCTAGCGGGGTTGAGTAACGTCGTATAAAAACGAGCACAGTAAATCGCAAACAAAGGCTGTGTGTCAAATCCTAGTGCACTTCTTTGCTGGAAATCATTTTTGAGCATAATTCGGAACGCGCGTGATTCCTTTAAATGCTCAAGAACACGATGTCCAAATATCTAGTTAGGAAGCATACTAGGTTTTGAGCCAAAGCCAAAGTGAATAGAATATGTTTTAAATGTAAATGTGGTTCAGAACTTGACTTTTTGTAAAAACGTGGTAAAAATGTTTAACTGTAACGTGTTTACCTTATTTGGTAATTTGACAACGCATATGTATGTTTTCTGTTTACTCAATCGTATAATAGACTGAGTATTTTATTCTTATTTTAATTGGTTTGAGGAACAGTTTGGTGTCCCAAGGTTAATGTTTATATCTTTCTCTGATAGAGCACAACAAGTTTATGGATTGGTGTAGTGGCCAAAAGTTGCCAAGAGTTTTCTTATAGCTCAAGCAATAAAGCAAGGCATTAGCAGCGCCAAGGTCATGGGTTCGATTCCCAGGGAATCATACAATGATTAAAAACAAATACATTGAATGCAATGTAATCCACTTTGGATAAAAGCGTCTGCCAAATTCATAAATCTAAATGTTGAATGAGAAAGGATTGATAACAGACATGTTTTTCATTAAAGGCATATTTCAGTTGTTTCCACTAAAATCATGCTTTTATTTGAGCAAACACCCACTCACGGGTACACAGGAAGGTCACGTGATCACAGTTCAAGTATAGAGTACCCCCTGCTTTCAGTTTAAGCAGCTACTGCAGCTGCAAGTTCTGTATTTCTGAACTCTCTGAACAGACTGTCTTTTGTGCTATTGGAACAATGACCTTTCCTTCTCCTTGGTCTAAGATTGTCAGCCCAATCATGGGAGCCACTCTGTTCTCTGACCAGTGCTTGCGCAATATGGATCAGGGTGGGATGTCACCAAACCTTGAACAAAATATACAGCCCTCCCATCCTAATGTGTAACAAACATTTTCATTAAGTTATAAGCCCTAGTTGGTCCATAGCTTGTCATTCCACAGTGGATGTGATTTTATGAACACACTGTGTCAGTTGAAATAATAGTGATGCAAGACTCTTATTTCCACTACACCTCATGCCAAACATTGAAATACATTGTAATACAATACGTGCAATTTTGTATTTATGCTTTTTTCTTCCCAGATTCTGTTTCTTGACTTGTTATTATCGAGATGGAGAGCAGTTTTCCTTTGCACTTTCATTGTTTAATTTAGTTGCTTGATAATAGTAATTGTTATACTTTGTGATTGCATTTTTTGCTATGAATGTTCCTGGGAGTGATTCATGCATGAGAGCAAACATGACTTTTACAAAAGAACAATCAAACTTTTAAAATCCTTTTCATTGTGGTGTACTGAATGGAGATCTTTGCCTTTAAGGGACTGTACATTGTGGTTTTTGTTCTGGTGCACCTGTAATTTCCATACACTTAAAAAAGAGACTTACTTTAATAGCTAGATGACTGACCTTCAGATTACATGACGTGCTTCATAATGTGTCATATCTAGGCCTTAATAAAATGTTTACTATCATCCAAGGTCTAGGGGATGATTTTATTTGAGCTGTCCTTGAATAACTTTTTCAGTCTAGGGTGGGGAGTCATAAGGAACTTGATCTAATGTTGTGTGTCACTGTAATAGCAAAGAAACAGCACCTGCCAATCTGACAAAGCTACGGATTATAGAAGGTTTATGTGAGTCAGTGTTATTTTAAAAGGAGATAAGCTTTTTGTCATGTTGTTGTGTAACATCCTCCAAATCTCTGTGGTACTCCATAAACTACCAAGCACAATAGACTGTGATGCAAGTCTGTTGCTGTCTGAGTCGGAAACTGTCATCCAGCAAGCTGTTTCAGTTTGCAGCCAGTTTCTATATAGCTAACTATTTGAATAAGACCATATCCAAGCCATATACGGAAGAGAGGGGTGGGGTGAGCAGTAGTTCATTATCATTTAAAGAGGTAGTTCACCCAAAAATTTAAATTGTGTCATTAATTACTCACCCTCATGTCGTTCTAAACCCATAAGACCTTTGTTCATCTTCAGAACACAAATTAAGATATTTTTTATGAAATCTGAGAGCTTTCTGACCCTGCATAGACGGCATGCATGTGCAGGGTGTTTTTTTTTACATGAATAAAAGAGAAAAAAAACGCACTCTCAAGAAATCATTTTATAAATTTATTCGTACCATGTCTTACATGTCTTACACAGACGCATTTCGGCCTAAGCCATCATCAGTGTGTACCTTGTGATGGTTTAGGCCGAAACGTGTCTGTGTAAGACATGTAAGACATGGTACGAATAAATTTATAAAAGGATTTCTTGAGAGTGCGTTTTTTTCTCTTTTATTTCTGGATAACTTTATTACTCGCACCGAATAAACGATGTGGGAGTTGAGCACGCCTTCTCCACTACAATTCAGTTTTTTTGACCATTGAGGAGTTTTAAGCAAAGTACATTACAGAGATTTAATGAAGACCCTAAAGAATCATACTAACTTGTGGAAAATTGACATTAAATGTCCTGTTTAAAGGAAAAGTTCAGTAAAAAAATAAAAAAATTTTTTGCCATTTACTTGACTTGGTGTGTTTTCTTTTTATGGAACACAAAATTAGACATTTCTAAGTATATTTGTCTACCTCTGCAGGGCTCCAAATTGTGACTAAAATGGTCGCATTTGTGACCAAACATATTAAATTGCAAGTTAATTTTTTGCTGAGCCTGACAAATAGGTCTACGTATTTACATGATATAACATATAAATGAGCATGTAATGTCTTTTTACTTTTGGACTTTTTAGTCTTGAATTTTGAACACTGTTGTAACTTTGAACTGTTGTATGAATAAGATCTGCACTTAAAATTTATTTGTTGTTTTGTGCTGCTGCACAAAAGAAACTGTAAACTGATTTGAAATGAGGATAAGCAAATAATGAAAGAGTTTGAGATGAACTATCCTTTTAAAATAATATTTGCCACAACCGGGATTTCATGTTTTTATAGCTAAGTGTGAGCAACCGTTTTGTCTTCTATCTGCCTGCACAATATTTACTCTATAAATCCTGATAAGAACGGTGTACTAAATTGTTTATGGAAAATGACTGCTGAGTCTTTTGAACTGAATGGACTCTTGTTTCCATCCATATACATGTTTCAGTTATTACTGTTCGCAATTAATCAGGGCTCTCAAAATGTCAAAATCTCTGGTAGCCCTTTCGGACAGACACTCTTGAGATTTTGGTAGTCCAAAGCGAACTTAACTAGCTCAAATAAAAAAGACAATTAGTTTTATATAGAAAATTGGAAAGGAGACAAAACATCAATCAAAAACATTTTCATAACACAAATATCAACAAATATCAAGGAAGGAATTTTAATTAACTATTTACAGGCTATCTGCAGAATCATTTTTAAAGCTTTTATGACCCTTTTTAAGACCTGTACAAATAAAATGAACAACATATGACTAGCAATGACTATTGTAACATATTAAACATTAAAATTACATAATTTACAGGCAAATGTTTTTACAGAAACAGAAATCTTATAAAATGATAAACATCACATGTCAACATCAAGTCAAACATTTAAATAATTATATTATATTAAAACATAAATATGTATTTTAAGTGTCTTAATAATGTTTTGATTTTTTGAAGGTACATTAGCTTCTTTTACATTTACAACTCTGCATGGTTGCTGCGTGAAAATATGGGTCAATTTTCGTTTTGGTCTGAACAAAAACAAAAGTTGGGCTTATTGAAAATGCAAATCACTGAGCTGTATAGTGATCAGTGATGCAAATTCTTTTTCTGCCAATAGGTGAGGTTTTTGAAAAAGCACAAATATAGCGGTTTCCCCGGTAACTGCTGTACACAAAGCAGTGCTGCGCTCATAAATGCTACTTTGGGCGAATTCCAAACGTAAGTAAGCATTCCTATGCCCTACTCCCTTCGGAGTGAAGAGCTCTTTGAAGAGTGTTCTCTTAAGGGTGTAGGGCATTACAGTCTCTACTAAGCATTTGGACCATTGTCGAGTTAACATTTGGTCAGACATTCCCTTTGCCAAGGGAATGTCTGACCAAATGTTACCTCGACAACGCTACATGTGTGTGCAGCATTCAGCACTCCACCAGTTGTTGCAAATAAATATTTCTTCTCATTATTATTATTATTTTTTAAATATTGTCACATTGTGTCTTATTTACTAAATTAAACGTTTTCAAGCTAAACGTGCTTCAACTTGCTTACACTACCATCTTACTGACAAAAAATATTTTGTATATCACATTAAAATAAAGAAAAGTGTAATCAGCCTATTCTACTTATGATTGTATGTGAAGTTGAAATTAACCCCAACTTTGCTTTAAAATTTATCGCAGGAGCTCCTAACCTTAGAGCACATGGTCACAAATGGAAATCACTTCCGTGAAGTGACCATCACATGTTCCCTTCACTAACGGACAGGTTAAAGTGGGCCGGAAGGGTCAGATAAATTAATAAATAAATAGATTCATTTGCACTGTCAAATTGCAGCCAGCCTGGTGCTTCTGATCTGAAGGAGTCTTTACGCATCAAGTAATATCACCCCCTGGCCCCGCCTTCACAAACAGGCTTGCCGACGTGTGTTATGTTGTCAATCACAGTTCTCCTGTCTGATTTGAGGGCACGTCTAAGGTGAAGTAGGCTAATGTCAAATTTCAATAATTTAGACAGGGCAACAAACACAAGTTAAAGAACGAGCTAGGCTCCGAGTTAGACTATTATTTGCAGGGCGGTATGGCTCTGTTCATCAGCTAGTCAATAGTTGCGTTTACATGGACCCTTCTAATCCGATTGTAATAGGACTAGAAGCACAATCAGAATAAAAATGTCACATGTAAACACGTCAATTGGAGTGAATTGGCTCGATCCGACTAAAATTTCGCTCGGATTGTAAGGGGTGGTTTATCCCTTTTGTAATCCGAGCGAGAGGACATGTAAACACTTGATCGGATTGAAAACCGAAACTGGAAAATACTGCGTATGAGCAGTGACGTAGAAATAGTGCAATGACGTATGACGTGCCGAATGAGGTGTTCTTCCTGGTGAATAAAGTGTCATAAATAAGTGTCCTGTCCTTATAAATCTCCCCTTTCACTCAGTATATGTGAAGTGGAACACGACCACGTCCCAACAGTCCTAGTTTAGACTCTCATCAACAGACGACTAGTTTTGAGTGCGGGAAGAGGTACTTTTACTACTTTTTTTGTTTGCTAAAGTAAAGTTAAGCAGCACAACAGTTCATGTGCTGGTCGTGGCCTAATTAGGACCCGAAGTAGATGAATATAAAGTGTACTTTTTAAAACAGCAGCAGGAAACTCTGTTTATTCATGCAGTGTGCGTATGTCAAAAGAGTAAATCAGATCAGAAGTTTGTGACATGTAAACGTGCACATCAACCCGATCACTTTATTTACTGTTAATGTAAACACCACCATTTTCTTTTTTTCGTAAAATGGAAAAATACAAATAAAAATCACAATAAATGAAAAACAAAACGAAACTAACAACAGTTACTGAAATAAAATATTAATTAGCAAAAATCAATAAACGTTTTCAGTTATTAATAAGCTCTTTACTGTGGCGGAAAATCTGGCCTGTGGCTGTTTAGGGAAATGCCTGTTCGCGGGTGAAGTTGCTGAGGCGATTAAATGCTCAATGAAGGACCGTAACCTTGAACACATCGCTAACGTTGTTAGTCCTTAGCGCCTGATCATAAAGGATGCGTCTGTGGCAGTGAAATGGAAAATAACACAGGTTATGAGACAGAAGTTGAACTTTAAACTTGAGGGCTGCATTTTTAGTTTCTTGTGCGAAACGCGGGTGCAACAGCAAAACAAGTCTGTCAAGCACAAAAAAAAACTTTATTGTAGCCTTCTACTACTGTATGTTTGAGATTTCATATTTTTACGAAGGTTGACAGGCTGAAATGTGCTGTTATTATCTTTGTTTTTTACAAAACATTGCTAATAATATTATCATCCATGTGGAGAGACATTTCCCCACAATGTAGAGAATACAAGGACAACACACACACACACACACACATGCACGCACGCACACATACACAAACAGACAGACACACACGATTTCATCTTTAATATGAATTAGTTTGTCTGAATTTTTCATAGTTTTTACTTGTATACTTATAAGGTGTTTTTTTTTTGTTCAATCTCAAACCATTATTTTATTTTTATTATTAAAATGTCTGCACAAGAGTTAACTAATCTGGGCAATTTTTTTTAACTTTGATGAAATTAAATGTCTTGCTTTGGTCTTCACTGGAAGTGTTCTGTTTGCTCTGCTAAACTATAATTACTAATAAAATAATATAATATAATTTTCTAAAACTGAAACTAAAACTAAATAAAATAAAATAAAAACTATATAGAAATGTGTTTGCAAAATAAAAAATAAACTAAAACTAACAAAACCATTGATGAAACTAACTAAAACTAAACTTAAATTTAAAACAAAATTGAAAACAATATTAAAATAAAAACTAATTTAAAAATGCAAAACTATCATAACCTTGTGACAAACGTAAGGTTAACTCCAAGGTAGCACTCCAGCTTGTCACTATTGAAAGAGACAAAAATGTCCATGAATAGTAATTACACAGAATAAGGCAGTCTGTCAAAACAAAACAAAATAAAACCATTAAAATATCAAGTAAATAAGTATTGTGACACTTGGTGCCACAGTGACACTCTTGTCCCAAAAATTATTTCTATACCACCATAGTCAATATGTTGTCCCACAGCGAGTAATTTTTCCCTGTTGCACCTACACAAAATTTGAGCGTTCCCCCACCTGCCAAACTCTACTTTAACCACTGCTAACGGACTTCTGGAAAGGCCCCTTGTGAAGAGATTCAGTTGTTCACTTTCATTTGGAACATCCCTACAAAAGGCCTCCCTTTTCCAAAGTGCCCTTGAAGGGCACAAAAAAAGCCGTTTGGAATTTTCCCTTTTTCAGGCATTATAGGAAAGATGAAATGAAAATGCTATTGAACCTTTTCTGAAGGAATCACATGAAAACTTTGAAAAGTGGAGCACCCATGTTTCTTCAGTTAGATCACAGCCTTTTGAAATTTTAATCATCACATTAAGCTATATTGTGATTCTTCTCTTTCCATCCCCAAATTTAAGACCTCTTGAAATTATAATTAATTCTTATGCCATTTAAGGTATTTATGGCCTTACTTGATACCACTAAATTGAAGGCTTATTAATGACCTGCGGGGACCCTGTATAGATAGCCTGTCGGGCAGGGAATGATACACTTTGGTAGCCCAACACAATAATAAGACACAATAGCCCTGTGACGTCGGGCTAGCAATTTTGCAAGCCCTGTTAAGATACAAATATGGTTATGAATTCAGGTTTGATTGAAAGTCATAAATGAATAGAAGAAACCCAACAAATTGCATCAAATGAGCTCTGAAATCAAATTAGATCTGTTTGCCACTTATTTTCAGATTCCCATGTCACTTTGTTGAGCAGCATTACACAGTTTCCCTAATATGTGAATCTCTCCTTTCGCTAGTGACTTGGAAAACAGAAAGAACTGTAAACAGCTGAAAGTCAAGGGAGACAGAGAATGAAAAGGAGTTAAAAATCGGTTCCATCTGGCCTGTCAAGTCAGCATTATGGGAGCAAGGAATCGTGGGTATTGTGTGGGGAGCGTGCAGCTGCTGGGAGCTGTGGCAGGCCAAGCTCCACAGTTCATGAAAGGCTCAGAAGGACAGACATTCAAGCAGCTCGGCAGGGCACAACAATTCCCTCCACCCACACCGTCCCCGACACAGAGACAAACCCTCTGTCATTACTCACAAGCTCTGTGGACTCGGGAATGAAACAGAGTGCAAAGGAAAAAAAAAGACATCCCTTTTGCAGCTCTTATCCTTTTTAAATTTTAATTAGCAGTGCCAGAGGGATTCGTCCAGGTGGGAGCATGTTTACAAACTCCTCATAATACCACAGATGCACTGATCATCCATCTTTTCTTGCCTCAATCTAAACACAACATGCTTGGCTGGTATCAGCAGCATTAGCGAACCTCATGCATTATATAAATCTCAGCGAGAGCCCTGATGAGGACCATATGACGGTGCAAGCTAAGAACCTGAAAGGGGGTTCTCTCTTTCCTCTGGTATTTATGCTGTAATCTAACCTCCATTCTCACACAGTCATGTCTGATTTGGTAATAACATCAACATAGGCTGTGAGGAAAGAAAGGAGGAAGAGTAATCTTCTCTAGTGCAAAATGGTCTCTGGTGAATGCAAAACCATATTCATTTTCTCTTAGGGGTTTTGACGTGAAGAAGCAGCTTAGAATATGCAGTAGTTTGTGCACTACTGCTTGTTTTAGAGATGTTAAAAGCTTAGTGGCTGATCAGTGGGGACCTTAATGGTGAATAGGGTGAATCAGGGTAATCTGGGAAATCTTAGATCTGATCATGGAGCATTGGAGATGTCGAAAGTGCAAAAAGTCCCAGAAGACTCTGATTCACCCTATAGACAGGAAAATAGAATTAAAACTCGGGTCTTTTCATGTCATGTGCAGAATTATTTTGACTGGACACAAGTTAACTTCTGCTATTCAGATTCAATAAGCGGTTTCATTTTCTAACTCTTTGGTCAATGATCAGCAAAACGAGCAAAGCTTCAATTTCCATGCTTAAGTAACTAAAAAAATCTAGCCTCCCCATGGTGTCATGTTTATTGACATTAAATGAGTCCCTTCCTGTCAGTTTAAGAATTCCTCCTCTTTAAGAAACTATGATGTGTTGAATGTGTGCATTGATGAACGGGGCGAATATTAGTGCATTCTATTTGAATAAAGCACGGCTCCGCTTGCAAATTGACCTGTCATCGCTGACAAGGCCATGGCCCGATGATCTTGTCTTGAACCCTTAACATTCCTCACTGTGTCACTCACCCAAGGAAGCTGGTAAGATAGTGTTTGTTTAAATCACTGATAAAGGAGCTTACTTTTTAACCACCCTTTGTTCAAGGACACATTGAACAAAGATGTTCTCTCTTCTGTTGCTGAAATTGCTAACAGAGAGGTGGCTGCTCAGTGACTGTAGAGTTTTTCAGCCATTTATATATATATATATATATATATATATATATATATATATATATATATATATATATATATATATATATAAAACAAGAACTATGATTCCAAGAATTTTAGTTTCGGCCAAGTCAAAATAAACAAAGCTTTTGTTTTATTTTACAGTGTATTCAGTATGAAATATTAAGGTTATGTGGTTTTCTGGCTATTTCTAAGAGAAATGGGTGCAGCTCTTGCTCTTCCTGTTGTAGATCAATATCTGAGAGAAAGAGATGATTGTTTCTTACTGAAATGGTGCCACTGTGCAGATGAAAGAGTCACATGGTCTCTGAGCATATTAAACATGGAAACTGGAGTAGTGTTTCATCATAATGATTAATGTTTAATGGTGCCAGTTTTTAGTGAGCAAGCTAAAATAAATATGCTCATTGTTTCCTGTGAAAGTGATATGTCATAATGCGTATGTATGCTGGTATTATGAGTTCGTGGCTTATGGTAATTACATTTAATGTTTTAGTGATACGTTATTGGAACAAACCCTGCTTCTTTTTTAGTCATCCATGCAGAGCAGACTGATGTGAAACAGCATCTTCAATAAGCAGCTTGTCAATCACACTCTGCAGGTCTTTTTTCCTTTCCAGTTTTTCTTGACATAAACAGGTAATACTTATCAGTCAATTTGCAAGTCATAACTAGTTTTTAATATGACAAAATCACTTTTACTTTTAGCAACTGCATCACCTATTCTTTTGTTTATTTGTAATTTCAATTTTATATTGTGTTTTTTCAAAGTAGTTTGTTAATTAAATCGAGCTGAATCTACTTTGCAGTCTCAGTGATAGTGATGCTTCAATAGTAATATATATTTCCATATTCAGCCCACTTTATTTTTACAACTATTCCCTTTTCAACAGCTCAGTGAAAATAATCGGTCTAGTTGGTAAAAAAGAGGTTCCAGAAAACGTGTGCCTCCATTGTCATAGAAAAGAAAATATTTACATTTTTGGTTATGTTTGGTCATAATTGTATCTTTCTTTTGCAGCTAAAGTGACTTTTGTAATAATAACAACAATAATTTGAAGTTTTCAGATGAAAACATTCCACCATAATCACTGCATAGTAAGGTGCCCTAACCTTTCAGTAGGTGGTCTTGTTGCAAACAAAACAGAGAGAAAGTCTATTATTACTGAAATAATGACCTCTCATCATACCTTTAAACTCAATTCTTAACTAGATAGATTTTAATTTGTGTGAATGTTCAAATCTTTGTCACTGAAATTTCATGAGATTACTGTAACAGCTCCTGTAAAACTCCAGGTTGAGGTAATTTGTTAACAATGTTCAAGCGACAGATGAAAACTCATCTCTTTCAACACTACTTTACTTCACCTTAAATAAAAAAAAATCTTTCTCTTTATTTATTCCTTCCCTCTCCAGCTGGTACTTATTTGAACAATACCTGAAATTTGGTATTACGAGCACCTCCTGTGTCTGTTTGCCTCTTTGAGATGAATCGCTTTATGCATTCCCCAATTGTAAGTCGCTTTGGATAAAAGCGTCTGCAAAAATGACTAAAGTTTGGGGTAAGAAAGATCACCCCCACCCCCCTGTAAAAACAGTAATATTGTAAAATATTACCATTTAAATAACTGTTTTATATTTTAAGATATTATAAAAATGTAATTTATTCCCGTGAAGGCAAAGATTCAGCACTCATTACTCCAGTCTTTGTAGTCATATAATCCTTCAAAAATAATTCTAAAATAATGATTTGGTGCTCAAAAACCATTTTATTATTAAACATATTATAAATGTTGAAAACAGTTTTTAAAGCATTTTTTGATCAATAGAAGGTTCTAAAGAACAACATTTATTTGAAATTGAAATCTAAACGATAGTGTACAATATAGTCTCTGTTCACTGCCTTTGTATTGGCATTAAGACATCAAGTCATCATCAATAGCGTTATTCATCAAGAGTGAATATAAACTGTAAAAAGTGGTGAAGTGAGCTGTAAGATTGAAGATGCATGTTCTTTGCAGTCCTCTGAAACAGGAAATGGCTGACAGAAGGAATGCTGTCTCTCCCCTCATCTGTCTCAGTTGGGCATTCAGCTCTACTGCTGGTTGGCTGACTATTGCATACAATAACTTCCTGTAAACAAGCCCCCCAGTGCACCCAGTCACACCCAACCCTCTCCGTATTTGAGTGCTTGTAATATTGACTTCCTTATAAACTGTATACAGCAGTACGAGTGAACGCATGCCAAGATGGGAGGTTTTCCTTCTGCATGTGGAAGATTTTTCCCACATTTGTCTCTGATGAGGCCCTTTAATTTGATGGGAGGAAGTGGCAAGTGGCATGCACATGGCACTGTGGTTGTGAGGAGTGGCTAATTAAGATGTTTCTGGGTGTGAATACAGTTTGCAGTGGTTGTGGTGGTTTGAAGAGGTTGTGATTGTGGTTAGGAGAACATCTGAGATCATAGTTATGTTAATAGAAAACTCTGGATTAATACAAGTTAAAGCCAGCATGAAATTGAAATTCTGTTTTCAAAATGCATGTTATTGATCTTATTGTTAATGATTCATCCATGCATAAGCCCATTCAAATACATTCATTGATTATCACAAAATATAATATAATATATAACACTTACATGAATTTGTTTGTTAAAAAGTGCTTTTTTTCTGAAGGAGAGAAAAAAGTTTTGTTAAAATCAATATTATGCTGTAAATTCTGTCTGTTGAGCTTAATTTTTATTAGATTTTGAGATATAAAAAGTAAAGAGGACCTGTTCATTGAAATCATTTAAAGGACTTGCTGTGCAAAGCATGGCCTTTTAAGTCTGATTTACTGCTCATCAAATAATTTTGAGAACTTGTTATGGCTTCAGCTGACAAAATGAAAAGCAGCCCCGTTTCTCAACAACTAACCTGATTCCCCGCGTGCCCAGAGCTCCCAAACCACAACTCCCTGACCCAGCTTGTAAACCTAATATCTTTCGTTAAACAGGGTCTTTTTTAGTCCTTAGGTGAAAATGTCATGGGAAAAAGCAATCGCTATCTAGTGAGCCAGGAGACTAGCTCAGCTCTGTTAATCTTGGCTACTCTATTCAAACAGACATTAATACAAATACACTCCAAACATTGCTTCATATACTAAAGGCCTTTGGCATGTCTCTCTGATTCTACAAACTGATTTTAGAACCTCTTTTATACTAACAGGCCATGTAAACCTGCTCTGCTGCTGTTCTTTCGACTGCATATTCCGGGATTGTTGAAATCAATTCACAATTTAATGTTGCTATTATTAGTGGTGCTTGGCAAGAATCACTATTATTATTGCTTGGGGGTCGGAAAGAAAACCCGTAGAAGACCTAAAACCAATATTTGCCTTTTCTAATGGATGTAGTTTAGGATTTTTACCTGACAGTTAATAAAATGGTCCAGAAATCCCATACAGTATGTTAAAGCAGGGATTGAGGTGGGCTTTTTTTATTTACTTGGTCCAGCAAGCAAGCAACCATAATACTGTAGCAACCACCCTTAACGCCCTAGTAACTGCATAGCATCATGGTAAAAATAATTTAGAACACATATAGCAATGACTTGTCAACCCCTAGCATCATGACAAAAACTTTTTCAGAATCATGGTTTTACAAATGTAGACATCTGCTTTCAAGCTGGCATGTATTTTCTTTCTGTGAATGATATGTGGTCAGGGATTTGTTTGCATGCCAGGGATGATAGGGCTCTTCTTTTGTACAGATCAAGGTCTATATTTGTTGTGTTTTGACTCATATTTTCCAGAAAGGGTTAATCCATGAGTTGTACTTATAGGCAAAGTATCTATTTCAAATGTGCCATGCCTAAACCTTTCGTAGCCTTTCTTATAATGCCTAGAAGAATCATTTCCCACTATTCATGTTCTATCAACATTATCCATTGAATATGTTCACAGGTAAAAGTGAACATACATTTGTCATTTCCTACTGTCATAGAGCGATCATCAGCATAATGGTTTCAAGCACAGAAGTGTTCAGTACCTTTACTTTATTGGTCATGATACAAACGTTCTTACCAAAGTAACTTATTTTAAGCAGGTGAGGTGGCCATCAGAGGGAGATGACTGCCAACAAGAGTTCCAAAACTGCACCAAAAGCAGGAGCGGCTAAAGGTCCACAGGAAAACTCAGACAGGTAACAGTCATGATGATGAGTCAGCAGTCTTTGTCCATTGTTTGTGCTTTTGTGGGTTTTTACAGAAAGCCGATTCACAGCAGAGATTACAACTCTAACTATTAAGTTTTAAGAATTGCTCTAATTAAATGAGAATGGCAGTGACCACACCACAGCTATGATAATAACAACAAAACAATATTGTTGGAATCACTTTCCAGCTCATGAACAGTTAAAGCATTGTCAGTTAATCAGAATCCACTCGATTTGAGCTCAAGCATTTAAAGCAGCAGGTGACATAATTTCAGTGTGCAATTAAACATTGTTATACATTTTTATCACTTTCTTATTTTAGACGAATCCAGTCAGAGTTATATAAAAAAAATTATTTGATCTTTCAAGCTGTTTAATGCCAGTTAGTGGGTGTTGCATTGCTTCAGTCCAAAAGAAATGAAATAAAAAGCACCCATCCATAAAAAACAAAGTTCTCCTGTAGCAAATCGATGCGTTTTTGTAAGAAAAATAACCATATTTAAAACGTAATAATCAATTTAAAGTGATGAAGAAGTGATGCCTGTGGAAATGCAGCAGAGGATATCAAAACAAAACAATGGTCACTAATTAGAAGTACAAAACCAGGATTTGTAAAGAAGAATGTCAGAGGATTTTGATATAAGCCATGAGGAGAATGGTTGTCCTTTGCTAAAGTAAGGAAACTTTGCTTCTTTTGCTCCTGTTAACAAACGTTTGTTTTCACAAGACTCACCGGTGCATGCGCATTGCTGACCTCATAGGTCATCTGCTCAGAACTGCTTCCTTTTAAAAGCTAGATTCTAATTATATGATATTCTAATTATATGACCAGCACCTGTACAGTAAACGTAGACCCAGTAGCTTGGGTGTCACTCTTAAAGACCGTTTACACCAAGAACAATAACTATAAGATAACTATAACAGTAACTATATTAACCTCTACACAGATGAACAATAGCACTGTTCATTCTAAGCATGTGCTGTAGATTTGATGTCTGCCACTTAAAATGCTTGAGCTCTTTAAAGTTGAATGAGTTCTAATTGGCTGTCAATGCTTTTATCATTCATCAGCTGGAAAAAAAATCAAACAATATAAAAAGAGATTCCAACAATATCGTTTCTGCGTGCAGTTATTGTTAGTTGTGCTGTGGAATCTGTTATTATTTAATACAGAATGTTTTTTTCCTACTTTTTTACAATTATTATTATTCTTGTTCTTATCTTTATCCTTACCATACTTGGTGTGAACGGGCCTTTAGCCAGGAAAAGAGAAGGATATTGAGGATTGCAATTGTTGGAAAAATAGCTTGCCATTAATTCTGGGCAGAGAGACCCTCTCACTACAGTATGTCAGTAGTTCAAGAGAGATCACTGAGGGGATTCTCCACCCCAAATACTCAATCTGATCATGTGATTTATGTTAGCAAACAGAAAGTATTAATAAATGTAGCAGGAATTTTTGAGGCTGAGCAAGTCAGAAACAAAGTGACAAGCTGAGCAAAAATAGCAGGGGAGCATCAAGAAAATGCTTATTATATTTCAACATCTGTTTCTGCAGTCATTTACTCAGGAAAACATAGTGGTTTGAAGGACATTAGCAAAGTAAATTTGCAAAGTTAATTGGTATTTGAGGGCTGCACTGTGATGCGTGATGCATAAATTGAGTCTTTTAATATGTCATAAATGATTAATGTTTTAAATATGCCTAACAAGATTTTTTTGGGTATAAAAATATTTTTAAACTGAATTACATTTTAGTGCGTGTCTTCTGTCAAACATGGTAAAAAATGCATGATAATTATTTTTGGTTCAGAAAATATAAACTTAATCAAGACACATTCTAATGTATGGGGACAAAACCAAACTTAAAGCTGTATTGCAATTTAATTTTTATGATGCTTGAAACACCCTTTTCATCTTTGTAGCTATAGAGAGAGAGAGAGAGCGAAAGAGAGAGAGAGAGAGAGAGAGAGAGAGAGAGAGAGAGAGAGATTAATAATCATAAAAAATATTTATAGGCAATGATTTCTTATGATAACCAGAACTTCTATCTATAATTGAGGAGTAGTTGAAGTAAATAATTGAATCCAGTGGTGCTTCACAGGCCAAACTGTTGTATACAAAGCTAAAGTAAACATCCTGGTTATGAGCAAAAGCCAGGAAGTTGATTAGAAAATAGGCTCTGTTCTATTTGTGGCCTTTGCTTAACTATGGGGCTCGGCAGTTGCTATCAGACCAATAGAAGAAGGAACAGTCCTTGAAGAGTGAGAGGAGTTACTTTTATAATTACCTATGAACATTCTCTGATGTCAGAGATATTTACTAAAGTAGATTGTGATTTATGTGAAGAGGTGTGTGTTGGTCGGTGATGGCATAGTTTCTGCTAGCCTATCTTCCTAGACATGGATATTTCGACTTCAGCGGTAAATCACAAGCAAATAAGGATGCTGAAGAAGCAGATTTATGTCAGATGAGGGTGGCGGTAGGTAGGCCTTGCACTGAGAATATGCCCCTTTTAAAAGCAAAGAAAATAGCTGAAAAGATAATTCAATCACAGATTAATTTTCCATATTTCTGTGGGGGAGAACCCACCGGCTCTGGGATTGACATATTTATTTTGATGTGCGTTCCTGGAACCTCATAGTTTCACCATCCTGGCATGGTTCTCTAGCAGGAAATGGCCTGTGGTTGACATTGCCCTTGAAACCCAGGAAGAGCCAAACCAGCTCTGGCATCCCACTCAGTCCATGTGTGGCCAGACCAGCTGGCTTCCCCAGAACGGGCCTTGTTTTTACCGGGCCTGTCTGGCCTCTCAGAGAACCTCCTCAGACCGCAGACACAAACTCATGGTGGACTCACTGAAAAAATTCTCAAACTGATGTTTTCTTTTGTGCAAAGGATTTTACATGAGCCTAATATTGCAGTTATAGAAACAATCGTTTATGCTCTGTTGGAGTGGCGGCCCAGGCAGTCGTGGAGGTATTTTTAGACATACAGTTTTATTCTATGGAAAACATCTGAACAAAGATGATAGAAGCTTAACTGTGCTATAAATACCAGCCTTGATGCAAAGATTGTCCTGCTAAACAATATCCTCCATCTCCTTTTGACAGATTTGGCATCTGTCCATCCCTTCACTTTGATTATCCGGGATTAGACTGTTGTTCTCAAGCCAGGGATCCATTGTAAGGACTGAACCTCAAGAGTCTTTTTCAACACAGTATATTACTAGTTAAGAAATAAGAGTTTATCTGCAATGGTTTTGAATATTTAACACAGATATGGCTATAATGAAAGTCGTGACATTTGCCAAGTATGGTTACCCATACTCCGAATTGGTGCACTGCATTTAACCCATCCAAGTGCACACACACAGCAGTGAGAAGTAAACACACCGTGAACACACACCCGGAGCAGTGGGCAGCTATATATCCAGCACCCAGGGAGCAACTGGGGGTTCAGTGCCTTGCTCAAGGGCACTTCAGCCATGGGTATTGAGGGTGGAAGAGAGCACTGTTCATTAAATCCCCCCTACCTACAACTCCTGCCAGCACCGAGACTCGAACCGGCGACCTTCTGGTAACTAGTCCGGCTCTCTTACCATTAGGCCACAGCTGCCCCCAATGATGTACTTGATTGTAATTTATTGCCATTTCTTATTATTATCATTGTTGAAAAATGTTGTGCTGCTTAATATTTGCTTGGAAGCCGTGATAAAAGAAAAGCATTTGTTTGAAATTAGAACACAAAATTTTGTATGGTTTGTAAAATTAATATGATTTTAAAAGTTGGGTACAGCAGATTGTGCAACGAGTGTCTAGTACAGACAAGAGATGTGATTAAATATTTGGAATATTTGGTGATGATGTATTTTGTGATTGTGTGGGGCTGACTGTATATTCCTTTCCACGCAAAACCTGTGAGGATGCAGGTGGCGTGGCATTTTTTTCTTCCCTTTTTCTCGGGAAGGGCGTTATGTTGAGGTTTTTAGTTGATCTGTCCCAACCTGCTCCCTGGATCATCTTGGCCTCCCCCCAGCTTCCACTTATTATTCTAACCACTGCTGTGTCATCAGATCTGCCTGCCTCAATTTCACTGAGGTGTGGGGCAAGTCGAGTTCTAGTTGCTGGAAGCTCATAAGCAGCATTCGATTTTGAGGTGGATGAGAAAGTGTTTGTGTGTCTAAGGTGACTGAAATAAGGTCAGCAGAATCTTTCATCTCATTGCTCAGCAGTAAGCAGCGTCTGTTTGCTGAGTGAACAGTGGGCCTGAAAATGATGTGGAGGTTGAGATTGACATGTAGGCAAAGAGAAACAGTTGCTAAAGGGGACACACGGCTAAGAAAAAACGCTGAGGGTTAGTGAGGGTGAGTTCATTTATATCTCTTAAGTCTAATGGATAAATAGTTTTTGTTTGTGAGGTCCATATAAATGATTTCCAAAGTGATTGTGTGAGGGAATCCGTATATTAATTTATACTGTTCTATTTTTGTTGGCATGATGTGGAGGATTTTACACTGACAAATTTGCATTAGATTGTTGTTGTTGACATTTCCTTTTATCTAAAATATTCTCCTTTTGCATTACTTGTAGCATTATGTTACTTGTCCTGTTGACTTTTTCCTGATTAAAACAGTATTTATTAGTTCTCTTATTCATGGTTACTGTTTGTGAGAAAATAACACTCTTCTGTACCAAACACAATTTGTTGGATGGTTTCTTACTCTTTCTGCTGATTTATGCTTGTTTCAGGTGTCAATCTGTGTCCACACCTCCAATTCTTACCACTGGAAAAGAGTCATGTTCCTCTCACCTCAGTGGCAGTGAAGACGCCAGTCAGCAGGGAAGGTGCGCTAAAGCTGACGCTAAACTCTGGACCCAAAAGAACTGGAGCTGTAAGACAGCCAGCTTGAGAAGTGGCGCTTCGCTCTCCACTGACTTTGAATGCCAAAGCAGCCTCACCAAATCTCAGAGCATTAGCTGTCTGGACAAGAGGCTCAACATCCAGAACCCACCAAGTGGCAATAACCGGGATCAGAAGGAGAACCAGCCACAACAGGCCGCCACTGTGGGGGATGGATTGAATCCTGGACCCCTCTGCTGGAGTACTCTTTCGGTAGGACCTACAACCAAGCACAAGCGCACACTTTCACTCAGTCATACAGGGACCTGCATCTCATCCGTCACCATACGCAAAAAGATCTCGGAATGGGAGGGTCGAAAGGCAGCTCTGCCTAGAATGAGCCTCTGCCTGGAGAAGAGGCCCGGAGGTGGGAGCGAGGGTTGCCCAAGCCTGCTGTCCTCACCCTGCAGTGAGAAAACCTTTGACTTTAAGGGTGTGAGGAGGATGAGCACAGCATTTTCCGAGTGCTCCTACCCTGAGATTGAGGAAGATGAGCAGGTATCGGATCGAGAAGCTCCTGTAAGGTTTCAGAAGAGGCCTTCAAAGACAGAGTCCTCAGGGATTTTCCTCCGCACGCTCTCGGCACGCAAGGAGACCTCAGCTGTGCTCAGCCGCATTCAAAAAATTGAACAGGCCTTGAAGGAAAGTCCCTCTTCGTCTCCTCCGCAGTATCTTAGTAATTGCTACAGCCTTGACAAGTCCAGACAGAAGTCTTTCATTATAAGTGGAACAGAGGACTTGGACAGCACTTGTGGCAGCAAGCGGAGCAGCATCTGTTCTGTGGCCACCGAACCCGAAGCTTCTCCAGGGTCTGAAAGACTCTCTAAGCTCAAGCAGAGGTTCAGCATCAGCTCTACCAGGTCAGAGAGCCCAGAACTCTCTTCTGCACAGGTCTCTCCTGGAATCACAGTGAACCCTTTGCCCAAACCCAAACGAACATTTGAGTATGATGCCAACCGCAACCACAGAGGTTTGTTGCCTGGTAATGGACTACCTCCCACCACTGAATCTCCACCTCCACTTCCTTCCAGCCCAGCACCTGCTATAATGAGAAATTCAAAGAGAGATGAAGGCTTGCCTAAGAAGACTCAAGATAGGTGAGAAAGATGATTATCTTCCATATTTTTTGAATGTCAGTAGTGGTATGTGGCTTTTGGCAGATTAATTTAACCAAAGCCACTTTTTGGATTAGTACTTTACTGATGAGTACAGGGGTAATGGTGATGGCCCATGGCTTGTTCTTTGTGAGGATCAAACTGGCACCTTCCTTTTACTAGGTGGAATCTTATTACCTTCAAGCAAGAATGCAAATTCTGTCATGATTTACTCACCATCATGTTGTTCCAAACTTGTATGGCATTCCTCTGTGGAGGGCCAAAGTTTATCAGAATGTTGACATTGATTTTTTATTCCATACAATCCAAGCATACAGCTATCATAGTCTATCAAGATTTAAGTACAAAAAAGTATAATAAAAGTGGTCCATATGACTTGTGTTCTATAGTCCAAGTCTTCACCCATATGAAATTGTTGTGATGAACAAACTGAATGTGAAGTTGTTTTTCAAAACAATCTCACATCTAATATGAAGTCGAGCATATTAAAATATTCTGTATTAAGCATTTATTCATTTAGGTCCCTCTAAATAAATTCAAACTAAAGACTAGCTAGACGGATTTGTGGTGCACAAAAAACAACAACAAAAAAAAACATGTCAGCTGTGGAAAAAAATTACTGAGAAGCAATGAATTTGTGTACTTCCACTTATTCGCTTCCCCCACAAAGAAGAGATCATTTATTTTTTTGGGATAATGAAGTGTATAAAACTCAGAAATGTTGAAAAGGATAAGGACCACAGGCCAAGCATTTGTTTTGTTGATATAGTCCTAGACTTTGAATTATTGACTTTTGTTTTTGACTACATAGTCTCTCACAGTGTATTGGCCTCTACAGATTCCTGTTACAAATCAAGTAAGCAAAATGAAATTTCCTGTCAGGCATTTTACAGCAAAAAAAGATCAACATGGAGATGCTCATTTTCTCAGTGTTTAGTAATTTTACCATATTAGGTGAATTTGTTGCTGTCAAATGTTACAAAATTACACTGTTTTGTTCTGTGTAAGGCACACATCATCTTGTTGCCTTATTTTATCTTTACATTAAGATTCAAACTGTCATTTCTGAAACGGGCAATGCTTAATAATATTTCTTTCTCCAAATTTATTTCAAAAATAGCATCAGCTAGAACTTCCTGTACCAACAGTAACATCAAACACTTTTGAATAAATTTTTAGAAACCCATCAGCATTCATTTAACAGGGTGAGATGGAAGAATACAGAAAATGAAATGTTTTGAAGGTTCAAAGACCTTAGATACTTCATCTCTTCTTTTTAAGTAGATATAACACTGCCTCATGGTGTTGCTTTTTGGCTTTTTTTGAGGGCTCTCATGTTGTTTATAGCTCATATTCCTCATGGCCTTGTGAATGATCTTTGGCACATGGATTGTTTAGCCCAGTAACTAGGTACTGGGAGCTGCCAGGTTCTTGTGATTGAGAACCTCATGTGCTGGAGCATTTCTACTGCTCTACATTTGAGCCCATGTTTGACATTCTTGTGGCTGGTCCAAAGTCCACTGTTTAAAGACTATAGGCAAGCAAACAGATTGTGTCATTAATTTGAGCTTTCAACATTCTGGTTAGCTTTTCAGCCAAATTGTGAGTAAAAAAGGAATGGAATAATTTACAAATCTCATAAAATTATATTTTATTCACAATAGAATATAGATAACATATATCAAATGTTGAAAGCGAGACATTTTGAAATGTCATGCCAAATATTGGCTCATTTTGGATTTCATGAGAGCTACACATTCCAAAAAAGTACGGACAGGTAGCAATAAGAGGCCGGAAAAGTTAAATGTACATATAAGGAACAGCTGGAGGACCAATTTGCTACTTATTAGGTCAATTGGTGAGATGATTGGGTATAAAAAGAGCCTCTCAGAGTGGCAGTGTCTCTCAGAAGTCAAGATGGGCAGAGGATCACCAATTCCCCCAATGCTATGGCAAAAAATAGTGGAGCAATATCAGAAAGGAGTTTCTCAGAGAAGAATTGCAAAGAGTTTGAAGTTATCATCATCTACAGTGCATAATATCATCCAAAGATTCAGAGAATCTGGAACAATCTCTGTGCGTAAGGGTCAAGGCTGGAAAACCATACTGGATGCCCGTGATTTTCGGGCCCTTAGACGGCACTGCATCACAAACAGGAATGCTACTGTAATGGAAATCACAGCATGGGTTCAGGAATACTTCCAAAAAACATTGTCGGTGAACACAATCCACCATGCCATTCGCCGTTGCCGGCTAAAACTCTATAGGTCAAAAAAGAAGCCATATCTAAACATGATCCAGAAGCGCAGGCGTTTTCTCTGAGCCAAGGCTCATTTAAAATGGACTGTGGCAAAGTGGAAAACAGTTCTGTGGCCAGACGAATCAAAATTTGAAGTTGTTTTTGGAAAATTGGGAGGCCATGTCATCCGGACTAAAGAGGACAAGGACAACCCAAGTTGTTATCAGCGCTCCGTTCAGTAGCCTGCATCTCTGATGGTATGGGGTTGCATGAGTGTGTGTGGCATGGGCAGCTTACACATCCGGAAAGGCACCATCAATGCTGAAAGGTATATCCATGTTCTAGAACAACATATGCTCCCATCCAGATGTCATCTCTTTCAGGTAAGACCTTGCATTTTCAAACATGACAATGCCAGACCACATACTGCATCAATTACAACATCATGGCTGCGTAGAAGTAGGATCCGAGTACTGAAATAGCCAGCCTTCAGTCCAGATCTTTCACCTATAGAAAACATTTGCCGCATCATAAAGAGGAAGATACGACAAAAAAGACCTAAGACAGCTGAGCAACTAGAAGCCTGTATTAGACAAGAATGGGACAACATTCTTTTTCCTAAACTTGAGCAACTTGTCTCCTCAGTCCCCAGACATTTGCAGACTGTCTTAAAACTGTCTTCTTAAAAAGAAGAGGGGATGCCACACAGTGGAAAGCATGGCCTTATCCCAACTTTTTTGAGATGTGTTGATGCCATGAAATTTAAAATCAAGTTATTTTTCCCTTAATATGATACATTTTCTCAGTTTAAACATTTGATGTCATCTATGTTGTATTCTGAATAAAATATTGAAATTTGAAACTTCCACATCATTGCATTCTGTTTTTATTCACAATTTGTACACTGTCCCAGCTTTTTTGGAATCAGGTTTGCACGTAAACAATTAAGTACCATCTGACCATAGGCAAGAACTATACGTGTGTTGTTCATTTAAGCACAATGTCCAAGCCTCTCTTGTTGCTCATTGTTTTTAATAAGAAGAACTGTTGAGGAAATTAAACACATTTAAGATCCTCATAAATGAAAGATGCTTTCATGTTCTCAGGTTGTCTGAACTGATTTGTGATCATCCAACTGAAAGATGAACGCTGTGGTTTTTCTTTATCTCTGTTTGTTTCTAGAGAGTCGTGTGAGTCAGAAGATGCTGTCAGCCTGCCTTCCTCATACCCTTCCTCACTCACAGAGAATGGCACAGAGAGCCACAGTCGGCCCAGCTCCAAAAGCACGCTCGAGGAGAACGCCTATGAGGACATATTTGGTAAGAACATACAACAGTTGGTGATAGATCCTGCTTGCATCCTTTTGATTTTAGGCTAAAAAGTAGCTGATGTATATTAAAATACTTTGGGGATAAACCTGTTATTGTTAGAGATATTTATTTGGAGAACAGTTATGGTGCAAAAATATTAGAATTTCATATTTACAGTGGGTATAGTAAAGAATCACCCCCCTTTAAAATAAGCACATTTTGTTGCATTGCATCATTCTGCTATGTATCTCATCACCGCAGTAAGCAGGTAGAGGACGAGACCATATTACAGTGTCTGACATTGTACTTACAAGTTCACACACCTCTTTAATGTTATATTTAGTGATCTTTGACTGGCGAAGTCAAACATCATTAGTTCCAACGTGAATAGCAATCTTCCTGAATTTATGTTTAGAATTAGCCAGCACTTTTAAATTTGCCAAGATGTCAGGTGCTGACACTGAGTGGGAAGAACCTGTTTAATGTTTTGATCTGAATGGAAGAGCTGTGTTTTGTCCCGTGACTATGCCGCATCACAGTCACCTAGTTGCCCTGCTGCTCTGCAACTGGAACCGAACAATGTATGGGACTTGCTAAGCTAGTCGCAACCAAAGCTGTATCTAAGGCCCTCACATTCTTACTCTCCTCAATTGAAGTTTGGAACACAGACTCTCCATGGATCAGGACGTCGTTCAAAACTGAAGAGCCAGGAGGAAACTGGTCAGAGAGGATACCAAGAAGCTTACAGCAACTCCATGTGCATTTGACAACAATATCACAAATTCTCCACAAATGTGGTTTGAATGTGAGGTTGCATGAAAAAAGCCACTCAAGAAATGCCACATGCAGTCACGACTGAGCTTTGCCAAAGCTCACCTTGAAGTTCTGAGGCAGATGAGACTAAAATGTAATTACTGGCCTCAAAACCAAATGATGTCTTGAAGAAATCCAATACTCAACATCCAAATAACAGCATTCCTGCAGTAAAGTATGGAGGTGGTGATATCATGTTATGAGGTGTTTCTCTGCAGCAGAGACTGGAGCACTTGTCAGGATAGAAGGAAAAATGGATGAGGAAAAACACTGTCAAATTCTTGAGGAAAATCTGCTGCCCTCTGCCAGAAAGTTGTTCATGGGAAGAAAGTCCTTCCAACATGACAATGGGCCAAAACACACAGCAAAACTGAGCACACAGTGCTCGAAGGAGAAAAAGGCGAATGTCCTTGAATGGCCCAATCAGAGCCCAGACTTAAATCCCACTGAAAATCTGTGGAATGACTTGAAGACTGAAGTCCACAAACACTCACATCAAATTTCACTGAACCTGAGCAGTTCTACAAAGAGGAGTGGACATGCATTGCAATGTCTAAATGTGCAAAGTTATTATAGACATATTCCAACAGACTAAAGGCTGTAATTGAAGCAAAATGTGGTTCAAAAAAATACTGACATAAGTAGGTGATCCTTTTTCCAACTCAGTGATTCTGGTTTATATATATTTTTTTCCTCATATGTTTGTGTTATATCTTTCACTTGTATGTTAAATTGAGTAAATACAGTTGGATAAAACAAAAACTGTGTCCGACTTCAGGTTGAAAAGCAACAAAATGTTATTATTTTAGAGGGGGGTGATACTTTTCTATACTCACTGTTGAATTAAATTTTTAATAAAATATATTTTATATATTTGTACATTTATTGATTTCAAATATTTTAAATGTATATAATTTTGACTACATAATATTTACAGATATTTTACAGCATAAAATCATAATAAAAATAACTAAATATTTAAATAAAGTATAGTAATACATTTTTTTTATATAATTTATCTTTTATATTTTATTATTTAATGTTTTTAATTTATAAAATTATAGTCATCTATTTAGATTTTATCTATTTAAAATGTTATATGGATTGCATTTTTATTGTTTGTTGATTGTGCACTATTTACACATGCCCTGGTTAAATCCTCTTTTTTGTCTACTGAAGGTGATGAAGTACTGGCATGTGGTGCTGGCTGATTTTAGGTGCTAAACTCCTTCCTGGCAGGAAATAGTCTGTGCACACTAACACTCAGACCCTGTGGGGCTTGACAGTGTTACAGTGTTCTAGCGTCTTGCCCTGTGGCCAGACTGTAAATCTCTGTTTTGTCAGTGCTGATGAGGCTTGGGCATCAGGTGCTGTTAAGTGGTCTGACTGAATAAGTGCCTAGTTGGCAAACAAGCAGAAGGAGTTTGTGGTTTGGTAGGCTTGAAGTTTATATGCCATTATATCAGTTCTACAGCCAAAAATAAAGCCTTTGCTAATTATTGTTCTTGAAATGATGATGGCCACTTGGTCCAGGCGGTGCATGAATCTCTAGCAGTTGTGAAGTGGGTGACTTTTTTCCACTGACAAAGGTTCCATTCTTCTAGCGAACACCTCAAGTGTGGGATCAAGTATTGCGGTTGCACATTTTTGCGAATGCTGATTAGTTCCAGAGAAATATATGGCCTCTGTGTGCCTCTTTGCTCCAACCACTGAGCTGGGGATTGGTGTAACATTCTGACAGAGGCATATAAGGGTGGTCTTCAGAAGCAACAGGCTGTGGTTTGCATATCAAATGGTCTGCTTCCTCAGGCTGTCAACAGGGTTTCAGCCCTAAAATGTCACCAACTGTTAAAAACGTAAACATTATTTATGGTATACATAAATAAGGATTCAACATCCTCTCAGGTTAAACATTTGGGCATCATGTTGCTTTTAGGCACAAAGCTTGTCTGGTCTGGTGGCAGTGGTGAGGTGTCCCTCATATGCAATGAACATTAGTATAGTGATAATGGATTGGCCAATTATCTCCAGATGGCTGGGTCATGTTACATTTACCATGAGATAAATGTAACATGAAGGGATATCTTCTGCTTGTTTACATGTCACAGGGCCATTCCTCATCTCACATGACCGCATGGTGCTCCTGGGAAGACCACAATGTGGACATAAAATGATTTTGTCTGCTGTGTTGCTTTTTATTGGTAGTGTACTGCTCACTTACACATCTAGCTCTGAAACATCCTTTCCTTTGAAATCCTTTTGTGTAAAAGGAAGGACAGTATGTGTTTTGGTTAGGGGTGCCCACGCTCTCTCTCCTTTTGTCTGTTTGTTTTGTGGAGATCCTGTAAGCAGAGAAGTTGATTAGTACCTTCCTGTACATGAGTGGTCAGGGAGGCATATCATTTCTCCAGCATGCTGTCATTACATTGCTTCATTTGGGAGCCTTACAGAGCACTCTGTGCAATTGCTGGCCTGTCATTGTGCCTCTCAGGCTTAATGGCACTAGGGCAAATCTCAGCAGTACATCTCGTAAGGTCAGGCTGTTGTGTAGATGATTACTACATTATATGGCCTTTTGCCGTCTTTTAAGCTTTTCACAAGAAGTTACACTGATTATTATGTCCAGGTTTACTTAGTGGCACTTTTGATACCGTTGTATTGTGCTGAAGTGTTAAATTGTAATAAAATGGGTGAACAAGGGCTAATATTTCATCTACAAGATGCAACATGAATTGAGCAGATATGATTGCTTTCTTTTGTAGTGCACCTGGAGCCGTATTACACAAATGTCCTATTTTAAGTCTCACTTTTCTTTCTGAAAACAGCATTCAGTATTTTAGATTAGGATGTTTCTGTAATATAATGCATGTTGTGTATCTAGTGGAGGGAAACAGGGCAGAAAGATGTGTGATATGCCAGTCTCTTACAGTAAGAAAACAACAAAAAACTAGGGCACTGTTTTTGTGTGGGTTGTGCACAACTGTTATTACATCATATTGAAACTGGCCACATTCAACTGGTTGGTTTCATTACATTGCCTTGACAGCCAGGAATTGGTGACTAGGAAAGAATGATTTTAATTAGAGGATTATTTTATTATCCATCATCAATTTTAATGGGCTCGGTAAAACATTTTTTTTAAGAAATTTATATTTCATTCCACAAGTCTGCCGTAAATGTGAAAAATATTAAGCATCATAGCTGTTTTCTGTTGGAAAAATATATATAAAAATATATATTATATTTATATGTGTATATATTACTTATGTGTGTGTGTGTGTGTGTGTGTTTGTATACATATTTTAATTATTAGCATTACCAGAAGAAGTCGTAGGAGACCAGCATTTGTTGATGCTTCATACATGCTTCCACATTAGAGTTAAAAACTTTTGCAGGCCCTATTCAGGTCATCTTGTTCTCGCTTTACGCAGACTATCAGTCTGCCAAAGTTTCTTAAAGGGGAAAGCACAACTTAATTTATATCCTCAAGTGTTTGGTGAACAAGTGATCCACCCTTTTACATGAGAAAACATGTTTGCAAAAATAAGATTAATCTAAAACCCGTTTTAACAAAGAGGCCATCTTCACAACGTTTATAATGTTTTATTTATTTGTAATTTTTTTGTGGAGTCTTGTGCAGAGTCAGACTAAAGTTCTGCACTGTCTACATTATCTTATCTTGACTCATCACTGGCCCTTATTTCTGGAGACAGTGTGCTGTCTAAAGGCTTATGTCCAACAGAAACTGTTTTTGGAGACGATGCACTTGAGTTTCAAGCATGCCAGCAGTAAACCTCCATGAATAATCCTTTCCCAGCACTCAATAGCAGCCCCGCTATGTGCCTCTGGCTCCTTTTTGTTTCATTATCATCTTCCACCGGTTTCCATGAACTCAGCCCACCTTTTCCCTATCAGTTTTTCTCTCTCCCACTCACTCCTTAAGAAGACATGTTACCTTGCTACCTTTTAAGTCGGCTCCTGGGCAGCGGGTGTTTAGTTTTAGTCTGAGTTGTTCTCTTCTCTTCTGCAAACAGAGAAAGAGAATCCATATGAGGATGTAGATCCAGTGAGGAGATGTCTGGCCAGAAATTCCCGTCTGTTACCCGAAAGGTCCCGGGACTCACTCAACAGGATGTGGACCTCCCAGGACAGGAAGTCCATTACACCTCCCCAGGTAGTCTCCTTTGCTGCGTAAGATAGAGATGATAGCACTTGCTTTTCAATTATTTTTATTTAAATCAATGCTTTATATACATGAATCAATTCACCATATGTTTTGTACATTTAGTAAAGTGTACAACGTTTTGTAGTGTATGCATTTGTATGTATTTTTATGCACTTTAAAATTTTGATTTAATACACATGTCTGCACCTTTTCATGATGCTAAAAGATTGATTTCTTATCAACTTCCCTCTCACCAGCTGCCCTCTAAACCGAGTAGTCAGTCTCTGCGGCTGCCAGGTCCTGCTGACAGGAAGAGCCAGCGCACATCCCGCCTGTCTAAGAGGCACAGCCATGATGACATGCTGCTGCTACCCCAGCTGGGCGTGCCTTCCTCCTCCTGTGGCCTACTAGATGACAGCCTGAACCCTTCCACCGGTACATTGGCGTCCCACAGGCAGAAACGAGTTCCCAAGGTAAACAATAAGGCTAGAATGAAGTGAAGTGACCCTGTAATGGTTAAACATGTCTGCGTAACTTTTCTTGTAAATCTGGGATTCCTAAACTTTTTGTTAGCAGAACTCTTGATCAAAAATATTTTCTTGAATTAAGTCAGAGATTTTAAGTGAATAGTTATGAGGGTTATGGTAACGGTGTAATGTTTACGTGACATATAACAGTGCTTGACACTAAGAATTGTTTCTACTGGCCAGTCAGGCCAGCGGTTTTTACTTGTACTGCCGACATTTTCACTGTCACCGCCACAAAATAGTTATTGTCAAAAATGATTATTGTTTTCAACCAGTGTTATTTTGTAATCTAATAAATAAGCTTATAACAAAAACATTCTCAGGAAATATTACAGAAAAGACTACTAGCCTAACAAATACAAAGTTCAAACATTATTACCGTATTTTTCGGACTATAAGTCGCATCAGTCCAAAAATACGTCATGATGAGGGAAAAAACATATATAAGTCGCACTGGACTATAAGTCGCATTTGTTTAGAACCAAGAGAAAACATTACAGTCTACAGCCGCGAGAGGGCGCTCTATGTCTTCAGTGTAGACTACAGGAGCACTGAGCAGCATAGAGCGCCCTCTCGCGGCTGTAGACGGTAATGTTTTCTCTTGGTTCATTTATCTTAGTTCATTTCTCTTGGTTCATGTCAAATTCATTTTGATAAATAAGTCGCACCTGACTATAAGTCGCAGGACCAGCCAAACTATGAAGAAAAGTGCGACTAATAATCTGGAAAATTCGGTAAATTGAAGAGTCAGTAATAAATGAAGAACAAATAAACAAATGGCAAGCAATAGTACAAATAAATACAATAAAACAATTATAGAAAATGAAACAATGCTTTGTTTTTCAGGTTTGTGTGTGTTCAGGTACAGAAATTGAATAATTCAATTGTTCAACATTGTCTTCACTGTATACATTAAATATAGATTAATCCTTGTTAAAGCTACAAAAGTTATTCAGTGATGAACAGTGAAGGATTTTCTCTTTGTCTTTTGTTGTTTGATTAACATTAATGACGCAGACAGCAGCAGCTTCATTATGCTCAGTTTAAGACCAAAGTCACGGATCCAATAAAATCTTTCACACTGGCCCATTGTGATCCATGATAATTGCTTTTAAATCAGTGGGCGCTGCACTGTGTAATACGACACAACGAATCGCTGACACTAAACTTGACCCAGTTTTACCAAAATTAAAAGTTAACAGTTGACTCTTCAGAAGTAGGTGTAGCACACCAGTCTGCCTTCCTGCTACTTTTTCCTCTGCTCCAGAATGTTTTTGTTGGGAAAACACCTTCAACCACACACAATTTTAATGCCCATGTTCAGATGCTGCAGGTTTTAAAGAGAAAGATTTGAAAGATTTAGTTTCACTGCTTTTCTATTTCCAGACACTTTACACGTTACTATAGAGCGGTCCCAGTGGCTTTTAGGAACTCACTGATAGATAAAATCATTAACTTTCCTATATGGATTACGGCAGTCCCTTAAAATATGATTTGCAAAACTTAATAACATTCCTGGCTGAATGTGTACATAAGGGGCAGTTTTCAATTGGTTGTAACACATCTTTTTCCCTATCAGGTGGTGCAAAGAATAAACTCTATCTACTGTACAAAAAGAGGAAAGAAGAGGCTAAAGAATCTTTCGCTTTCAAACATAGAAACTGCATCTCTAAGAGGTATAGAGTTTTACCTTAATGTAATCTCTCAGAATGTACCCCAATTGTTCATGCTCAGACCAAAAATTGTTGTCAGTTGACCATTTGACATTAAACAATGCCTGTTCTCTTGTTTGTAGATGACAACAGCGAGAGTGAAAGTGACTCTGACGACAGGTTTAAAGGTGAGGGATCAGCACATACAGTAAGGCTGAGTGAGCAATGTGTTTGAGTTGAGTGCTGCTCAAAGACTCTGTCCTTTGAGCAAACAACATCACATGACCCTGTGATTTGTCACAAGTTAATGTCAAAACGGGGCACTGTTATGTATATACTTCTATTGTTTTTATTAATAATTTGAATGTAATATTACCGTATTTAGTAATATTTAGAATTAGCTTACATTTTTATTTTTATTAGTTTGTTTTTATATGTTGCCTGTAGTATTGTGCAGATTTTTATTTGTATTCTTTTTTTAAAACGCAGCCCACACTCAGAGGTTACTGAAGCTGCAGTCTATGCTGCGACAGGCACCCAGTTACAGGACTCTGGAGCTGCAGCTGATTGAGTGGCAGGAAAGGGAGCTCTTTGAGTACTTCGTGGTGGTCTCACTGAAGAAAAAGCCCACCAAAAACTCTTATACTCCAGAAGTTACTTACCAGTTTCCTAAGGTGAATATTCTCTATAAAAAGGAGAGATACTGTTTTTGTTTTACAGTTAAGATGCTACTCAGTGGGAAATACATTGATGTTTAGTAACCCTTTATCTGTCTTTTTAGGGTCAGTTCTTACAGAGTTGCTATCAAACAGTTTCCCGATGAAGTCTTGATATATGATGAATAATATAAATATGATATGAATAATCCTGCTTTCTGAATGTCATACATATTTAGTGGGGGTTTTTTTAATTCAGATGGTAGAATGCAGTTGTTTGGATATTTGATAACAGATCTGTTTACTTCTGTTCAAAAGTTTGGGGTCAATAAGAAAAAGATTAATACTTTTATCCTTTACTATTTTTATCAAAGAAACCAGAAAAAAATATATGTATAACGGTTTTCACTAGAATATTAAGCAGCTCCGTTTTCAACATTGGTAATAATAAATGTTTCTTGAGCACCAAATCAGCATATTAGAATGATTTCTGAAAGATCATGTGAAAAGGCTTGAGGAATGGCTGCAGGAAAAAATGGTCACAGAAATAAATTTGATTTTAAAATATATTGAAATATAAAGCAATTGTTTAACTTTTTTTGTAAATAAAAATTTTTTTTTTTTAAATAATTGCAGCCTTAGTAAGCATAAAATACTTTTTTTCTTTAAAAAAAGATCATACTGACCACAAATGTTTGAACAATAATGTAATAATGCAAATTAGAAAAAAGGCTGAAAATACAGCTTTGAGCTCTTATCGTTTGGACGTATTGACAGTAAGTGGCATAAGCAGGAAATCGTTGCCATAGAAATCATGTTTAGTTACAGAGATAGGTCTTTGATTTGCTGAGATTTGTCTTTGTGATTGTGTTCCCTTGAGAAGCTGAAATATGTTGACACTCTGCCCAAAACAGGGTCAACTTGTGATTGTGTTTTTAAACTAGAACAGAGGGCTGATGGTCACATGGGTCGTGGTAGAACTGAAATATTGTCCCCTTGTTTGGCGGAAAAATATTCTGTACATACTTGACAGTTATGAAGGTGTGAAAGGATACTATAATGAGGCTGTGCAAATATATTAGATAGATTCCTTACCAGGTCTTTTCATCTGAACCTCACAGCTAGAGAGACTCACCAAGCAGATGAGGGAAGCTGAACAGAGACTCAAGGCTATCCCACAATTCTGCTTTCCAGATGCCAAAGACTGGAGCCCTGTGTCTGAATACAACAGGTATTACTGTTTTTCTATGTATGCACTGAGTTACAAATTATGGCTGTTGCTGATAAGCCAATAATTATTTTAATGTTACGGCCAATATTTAAAATCTTTACAGTTGTGTCTAAAATGAAAGTAAAACACATTAAAAAAAATCTACTCAGTAAAGTTGGTCATCACAGCATCATAATGTGCAGTATAAAGTATGCAGTATGATATAATTATGCTCTTGATATTAAAATTAAACAGTCAAGATAAAAACATACCTATAATAGTGATGGAAAAAAGAGGAAAAGGCCCCTCTATAATAGGGCTTTGGAAGAGCAGTGCTTTTAAAGCTTTACGTCTTTGCTTCAATCTGCCGCCTTTTAAAATAGCATTGAATGATGACAGGTCATCTAAAAATAGGCAGAAATGAGTGTCCACAATTAAATATCCAATATCATCTGATATATCCAATATTAACTGATATTGATAAAAAAATGTAATGCAATGATGGTTCCGAAATATCATTCATCATAATTTCTATATCTGCATTACCAGCACATTTAAAATACAGCAAATTTTAAAGTACAAAAATAGCACATGTGGCATTAGTCACATTTAGCAGGAAAAAAGACTACCTTCAAGAGCAGTGATAGAGTTTGTTGGAATTGTACTTCCATCAAGACAATTGCAACCAGTAGTTTGGGTCAGAGGAAAAACACTATCACAATCAGTTCATTGAAATGACTGAAAAATGACCATTTCAATTTAAACTTCCACAAGTATTCACGACTAAATAACCCAGCTGTCTGATAAAGTCTTCTTACCACAATGGAAACACCTTAAAAGCAAAGTCATCAGTCTCAAGAGCATTTCCTCTCAAGTGGTTTTAAACAGGTTTTCTGCTTATCACCTGATCTACATGGGGTTTGGGGAATAATGATGGCTGTCTTTGTTTTACTGCAGTGAGACCTTCTCTTTCATGCTCACCGGAGAAGATGGCAGTAGACGCTTTGGGTATTGTAGAAGGCTTCTGGTGAGTCTCTTTCTCACATTATTGAGGCTTTTCTTGCTCCCTTTGTTTTTGTTAGCACAACCATATGTGTATTGTACATTGCATCACACATTGTAATTAAAGGGCAAGCAAATGGATAGAGGTTTTGGTCAGTCACTTGAGTAAGTGTTTGGTTTACTCTCTTTTTTGTGCTCAGAGAGTAACAGATTCTCATTAACGTCTCGTCTGCTTTAATGAGAGTTCCTCAGGAAATGCAAACCATCAAAAGATGTCACTGTATGTAAGATTTGGTCACATATTTGTTCTTTGAGTTTTGTGGTGATTATTGTTTTCAGATGTTGTGATGAGTTGCATTTTATTTGTGAATGTGCAGTTAGGAACGTGCTGCCTTTTCCGTACATTGTTGTTATAAGTTATACATTACTGTATATGTTTTTCATTAAAGTGCATGTTAATGGTAATCTGTGGTTTAAGAATGACATTTTAAAGTGTTTTAAACATCCAAACATTTGTTCTGGAAATAAAAGAAGAGAAATGTGTCATTGATATGTTTATTAATATTTGTCAAAATGACTGCTGTTGCTTTTTTAGAACTTTCCTTTTATAGATGTGACCTTATGTTGTTCAGCTTAAGATTGAGAGTGATTCATTATTGGCTTGTGGGATTTCTTTAGCTTCTATTCTGTCTCAGCTCATTTTTGAGCGTCTGAATGGCCCAGTGGAGAGAAGTGTTGACTTCGTTCCCTGCAGGGATGAAGTCCAGGGGCTGGCATGAGGGCAGCATTCCTGAGGATTTGAACCCAGCTCCACATGCTTGAATTAATCATCCATTTGTAAAAAGTCAGCAGAGGAGAATTGCATACCTAATATGGACAAGAGGAATGGGGATTCTTTGTGTTTGTGTGCTTTGAGAGACACTAACCTGGTTGGATTTCTAGAAAATAGCCAGACTTTCAATTTTTTAGTGAATTGCATGTGACAACTCATTCATTTTGAGGAACTGCACCTGTGTTGTGTTTACACTGGAAGTTCTGTATCCATTTTTAAAACTTACATCCATTTTAGACTCACACTATGCACTATTTCATGTGTTTAACTTAAGGTTAGAATACTAAATACAAATATGGCATAGGAGGAAAACAATTAAAGCCAGGGAGTGATTATTTTAATGGTCCTATCCCCATGGTTAAACAACAGTAAAACAGGCACTATTGTTCATGCAAGTTGTTGATATTTGTAAGTAGCGTCAATAATAAGAAATAATTCTCGAGTACCAAATCAGCACGTTAGAATGATTTCTGAAGGAACATGTGACACTGAAGACTGGATTTGATAGATGCCGCTTTGGATCACAGTAATAAATTACATTTTTAAATGTATTAAAATAATACAAAAACATATTTTAAAATGTAATCATTTTTCACAATAATACTGTGTTTGCTGTATTTAATAAATGCAGTGCTGGTGAGCATAAGACATTTCTTTTAAAACAGTAAAAAGAATCTTACAGTTCCTAAACGTTTTAATTGTCTGCTAGATAATAAAATAAATAAAATAATCTCATAAACTAGAAACCACAATATCATTGATACTCTCATCCACTCAGAATACCCTAGCACCTGCATAGCAACACATTAAAAAACATTCAGAATTTAGCAACAATATAGAAATCCACTGGCAACTATCCACAGCACCCTAGCAATATGCAAGCAACACCAAAATCTGGTTTCTTCTCAATTTTACCGCATGCACATGTGATTTAGTACCTTATACGTTTTACAGAAATTATGTGTTGCATAACCTCAAGTAACTTCATGTGTGTGATTTAATTGCTTGTGTAATCTTTTCCCCACACCTGCAGCCGAGTGGGAAAGGGCCTCGTCTTCCTGAAGTGTATTGTGTCATCAGCCGACTGGGCTGTTTCAACCTATTTTCCAAGGTGAGCTCAGGCTTGCTTACACACACACACACACACACACACACACACTTCCACACTGTCTCTGGCTGTCAGACATGGGCACAGCTGGATCAAGGCTTGTGTTGGCATTGAGGAACATCCAGCTTACATCTGTCTTTCTCTCTGGCCTATTAAACCACTGTTATTTCTTTCATACTCTATGGAAATCTAATCTGCATATTTTTATCAGTCTTGAGAAAAAAATCTAATGTAGTTAAAGGAAACCATGACTTGCTAGTGACAGATTAGAATTCCAGAGACTTCCACACACCTATCTGAAAGGAAAAAAGAAAGAGACCACATGAAATTGATCGCTGTTCTGCAGTGTATAAATCCAGTAAAAGTACAACAATCTACTGAACATGTGAATGCCTTTTAACACTCTGTTTTTCTCCTTCAACTAATTCAGCATTAATTTATTACAGATCCTTGATGAAGTGGAGAGGAGGAGAGGAATTTCAGCTGCTCTGGTGTATCCTTTCATGAGGAGTGTGATGGAATCTCCTTTCCCAGCACCAGGCAAAACAATAAAAGTCAAAACCTTCCTGCCTGGAGCAGGAAATGAGGTTAGATCTATCTATCTATCTATCTATCTATCTATCTATCTATCTATCTATCTATCTATCTATCTATCTATCTATCTATCTATCTATCTATCTATCTATCTATCTATCTATCTATCTATCTATCATCTATCTATCTATCTATCTATCATTGAATCTAAATTTTTCTTTCCAATGAAAAGTTGGGTAACACTGTAGAATAGGGAACTCATATTCACTATTAATAAACTCATATTTTTTCTCAAACTCCTAATTTGCTGCTTATTAATTGTTATGTAGTTGTTAAGTTTGGGTGTGGGGTGGATTAGGGGATCTAAAATATGCTCATCCAGAATAGAACATTAATATGTACTTTATAAATGCTAATAAACAGCCAACATGCTAGTAATATGCATGCTAATAAGCAGCTAGTTAATAGTCAGAACTGGTCCTTAAAATAAAGGGTTACCAAGGTACAATATATTCAATTCAATTCAAAGTTTATTTGAATAGCGCTTTTGATGATACAAATCTTTGCAAAGCAGATTTACAGAAAATTACGTTTCTACAATATTTAGTAGTCACTTATCAGTGGTGACTGTCAGTTTATGTGCATATGGCAGAAATGTACGGAAAAATCAATTAAAGACATAATCAAACAGATGATGAACACTATTAAAAGAAATTATTATATGATGCAATCAAACTGAATTAGGCTAAATTAGGTATTTTTGTTAAGTTGTTTCAGGGTTAGCATCATCTGGGGTCCTCTGAGGGTCAGCATCATCTCTTCTCAGGTTTTCTGGATCCAGACTGGAGCTTATGTAAATCCTAGTTACAAAAAAGAGAAACAAATATAGACATAATTAGCATAGCTGCTGTTCCAACCAAGTAAAATTAATTAGTTTAACCCAAGCTAAAGAATAATAATGCACATTTGATCAGATACAACTGCACTCACAAATTATGAGATGCATTATCTGAATGCTTGGCCAAAGAGATGCGTTTTTAATCTAGATTTAAACAGAGAGAGTGTGTCTGAACCCCGAACATTATCAGGAAGGCTATTCCAGAGTTTGCTATCCTAGGTACTACCAAAGGTCCAACGTTTTGTGACCTTAGGAAGCGTGATAATATTCCACAATATATGCTGGAAATATTTTAATAATTATACAGGAAGTTCAGGAAAATTCATAACATGCTTGCTGGAGAATGATGGCATATACAACAAAACATACTTCATTAATAAATGTCTCTGGTTCTATTGTGCAAAATGTAATAACTTTCTTTGCCTATGAAATGACTTTTTTATGCTGCATGCATGGGGGGAAATAGTAATAAAATAGTCAATAGAAATATTTTCAATTTCCATCTTAACAACATTCATATTGCTCCTTGGATTAATGACCAGTGTTTTGTTTTCCTCAGGTTATTGAGTTACGCAGGCCCATGGACTCCAGACTAGAGCATGTGGACTTTGAAAGTCTGTTCAACTGCCTGAGTGTCCGGCAGGTGGTACGTGTTTTTGCCTCGCTGTTGCTGGAACGAAGAGTCATCTTTGTGGCTGACAAGCTGAGGTGAGACACCCTTGTGTGTTAGCTCGAGTGTCTACATTATCATGCATCTGCACCCTTTGAGATGATGAATATGAACTGTCAAATGCAGGCAGCATATCATCTCATGTAACGCACTCTTCATTCCCATGAGAAAGTCTTTGCTTTTTCAGACCAAACATGGTCAAGCAGTCCTCCCACTCCTCCTCTAAGACAAGCTGACCACTGTGACAACAGCAGTCTGAATGTGGCCTAACAGCAGATGTTCTCAATAACCCCTTTCTTCACTGATGTGCAGTGTCACTTTCAGTTTTCCATCTACTCATTCAGAGCCCGTATAATAACATCTGCTACAAATGAAAGATTTTTTATCTTTTTGGTTCATGGTTTTTCTCCTCCTGTTGGTTGTTGTAGTCTTTGTTTTTCAGGTATGTTCCTTTCCCAGATTCTCAAGTCAGAAACTCAAAAGTTTTGGAAAACACCATTCCTTATTTGTCAGTGACCATTGGGACTCTGAATGGAATACCAAACATAGTATTGGTCCGAATGTTCCAGCCAATACGTCTTGGCATATTTGGTCAGAAAATAGCTGTTTTTGGGCCCAGTTGTGTTTTATTTATCAGGGTTCAACCAGTGCATTTGTTAAATAGCAGCTTTCTACAGCGGTTTTGGTTAAAGGGTGACCCAACGGCTGCTCCATGCAGGCTACTGCTAAATTCATCAGAGGAGGCATTTTTGACACCACCCTCTAACACTGGGCTAAACTCCCAAGGAGTCCCGGCTGGTCTAAATGCAGAAGTGGGTCAGGGCTGAGACAGGGCTCTGGTGCTGTTAGGGACGTTATGGTCCCTGGAGGTTTCAGCACCCCGCTCCGAGCCTTCGGCTTGGTCACGGAAGCCTGTGGCCGGGCATGGGGGGTCATTAGGGAGTAGGTTATTTGTGAAAGCTTAATCTCCACAAATCATCAGCCAGTTCAAACAAACAGCAGCGGGGTATGTGGGGTGGGCAGTTACTGTGAAGGAAGGAATGCACTTCCTGTGTGAGTGACTGCGCGTTTCTCTCCTCTAATCGGTGGCCATATTGTAAAAGGGTGACAGTTGTTACTTAAAAAGTTACACATTTACATGCACTTTAAAAGTTTGATTTCAGACAGATTAAAACAATAAGTTGCCTTTTTTAAAAGTCATGTCCACGCTTTAGTCTGACTGAAATACCAGTCTGGTATTTGTGAACTAAAGTCGAACATAGAATTAGGGATGCTCTGATGATTCATGCCCAATTTCGATTGCCATTTTTTAACAAGCAAATGGGCTGATACCGATTGCAATTTTTTTCTCTTTTTGTTAAAACATGAATCACTATCTGCATTCATAAGCTGCCCCTTCGTGATTCATGTTTTATTATTATTATTTTTTTTTGTTAGTATGAGTGCCAATACTGTTATTTTTATTATCACTATTATCAATGTTATATATTATTATTATTATTGATATTACTATTGCCGTCAACACAACTTATCACCATCCGTAGTATCATTATTTTATTATTACTGTCATTGTTATTACTGATATTACTGTTACCGTCACCACTAAATATTATTATCATTATTATTATACATGCTATTACTAGTTAAATACTATCTAATACTTCTACATATTACTATTATTATTTGTCGTATTTTTTTTTTTTCATTGTTGTTATTATTACTGCTTTTTAATGTTGTTTGTGTTCTGTTGTTGTGTTATGTGTTTACCTTATGTATAATAAAAATAAATAAATAAAATAATAATAATAATAATAATAATAAAACATGAATCACGAAGGGGCAGCTTATGAATGCAGATAGTGCTTGCAATGAGCTATCTTACAACATTTACAAATGGGTTATGAATCTGTAATAATTCATACAATGACAGGCAAATTTTGGTCAAGTGTTTTTATTGAGCTATTCACTATCATAGGCTGCATCCGAAAACTGAAAATTGCTGCCTTCGGAGGTCGCATTACAAGGTAGGAAGGCTTCAGGGCAAGTCCGAAATCAATGTCAGCTTCATTTCCTGTCTCCTGAGATGACTTCATCTGGCCGGTTTTTGAAGGCAGCATAGATGTATCCTTCGCTGCCTTTGATATCCCACAATCCCGTGCGTTCCATTCTGTGACAGTTAAGCCAAAAAATAAAGATGGCGTCTGAAAGTTGCGGTCGGTGGTCAGTTTGTGTGTAAATGTATGTTTCTGAACAACGTTTTCCACTTATGTAATTTCTAGCGAGAAATTAATATTGCAGTAATGAAATATCCACTTAGTTATAACCAAAGCTCTCTATATTTTGCTGTAGATCATTAAACCATTACTCCGCCTCAGAAGCCTGTCCGAAATCCGTTTCATGAGGTGCCTTCGGGAAAAAACGCTGCCTGCAAAGTCATTGACTGATTAGACAGCAAGCCAGCAAGTGGAATTTTATCATCTTTGTCCACTATTTCCCAGTCTCTACTGTAATGTCAGTGTCTACTAATCACTGAATGCACTGAATAAATGTTCCTCATGCCGCAGCAAGGGGTCGGATGTATCACACGTTTGCTTAAAAGGGGGGCTACATTGGTGTTTCATGGATTCAGAGTTGTTCAGTGTTAAAGAGATGGATTTTCATGCTAAACATGGCCAATTCGGATGAGTGGAGAAATCTTATTTCTGGGTGGTACAAGTTTCGGTAGTTTTTTCGATGATGGATCTATGACGTAGACGATGGTGGAACTCCTTATGAGCATTTCTCTTGGGAAAGCACGCCCATGCACATCTCGACCAGAGGAGAGCGAGACCTTGCCCGTGAACACACTTCATCAGGAAATCGTTGGCAGCGCTGCATAGGATTTGTTTGAGAATGTCTCCAAATAAGTGTGTTTTGGATGTGAGAGGAAAGTTTACCACGTTCAGCTTCTCAAAGAACCTAGCGTTACATGGACCGTGGATGCAGTTGCTTTTCTGGGGCAGCAATGGAGTGTAGCAAGTGTTGTTCTTGTAATTTCAGTGATCAATGTTTTATAAACAAGACCAGGTTGACGCTGGATTTGCACATCGTTTGCTATTAAAACATGGTAGAAGACCCCAGTCAGGTAAGTACAACTGCATCAGATTTCTGTCTTTTGTTGGAAATCAGCACATAAGTGAATATATGTTAACACAAATCAGTGTTATAGCTCCGCCCACAGCATGCCTCCAGGAGCTTGGTTTTTCCAGAGAGAATCGG
Source organism: Carassius carassius (assembly GCF_963082965.1). Classification (NCBI taxonomy): domain Eukaryota; kingdom Metazoa; phylum Chordata; class Actinopteri; order Cypriniformes; family Cyprinidae; genus Carassius; species Carassius carassius. The sequence goes on along the minus strand of NC_081756.1, from coordinate 17,110,665 downwards.
AAGCTGTATTTTTGTTTTGCAGATATGACCAGGCTGGGGACTTTTGGAGATGGGGATTCGTACTGCTCTGTGGGTACTCGGGATTGGCATGAGATTTAAGCATTTTAAGAAACATGCTTGTTGCACATCCTCAGTTGCTTAACTTGAGGTGACGCTTCCCCCTTTGTGATTTTTACAGTATGGTAGATACATAAAATTGGATAATACTGCCATCATATCAGACTGCTGCTGCTAGGGGCGTATGCTTCCCCCTTTACAATCACAGTTGCTTAAGCATTTTAAGAACATACTTGTTGCACATCCTCTATTGCTTAACTTTGGTTGACGCTCCCACCCCCCCCACCTTAATGTGATTTTTCAGCATGTTAGACTTAAATTGAATGATATACAAACTGCCATCGTATTAGGCTGCTGCTGCTGCTAGGGGTGTATGCTTCCCCCATACAGTTCTCTCAAATATTTTGCATAAGCAGCTAAGCAACATGCTTGTTGTATGCTTCTCTCCGAGTTTGGGTGATGCTTCCCCCATAAATATAGTATCAAGCAACATTTCTCATTGCTGGCCATTCAAATTGCATCAGTTGTGTTGGGGAGTTTTGGCATATGGTTGTTTTAGGGGTTTGTCTTGCTGCTCTCCCCGCTCTGTCCAAGCATGGCTGCATGGACAGGCGTGTAGATTGTTGCCCAGAACATAACCATACCGCCAACACTAACTGTATGCAATTATAATTGTCATAAATATACTTGACGGAAGTGGTCCTGATTGAAATACTGGTAGAAATAGGGGGCCTTCAAGTCAAAAAGGTTGAGAACCAGTGCGTTAATCAGACAACAGCTGGTCTCTGCATTATGTGCTTGTTCAATTTTTAACTCATGTGAACGTACTTGGTGTTATTGACCTAGCTTTCCTTTGCCCTCTACTTCTTCCCACATGGTATAACCAATGGTCCAGTTGACAAACTTCTGAATATTTGATTCAGAATAGCAAAACATGTTTATTCTTTGAATCATAGAACAAAAGTAGTGCTATGTAGTTGCTCAAAGTACACTTTTCAAAACCCAATCTTTGTGAATGGGTTTGAATCACACCCATTATCATAATAGATATAGCTCTAGTAACAACATATTATGCTGTTAAGCCAAGTATTGGTATATTCCATGGGCTTGGCTCTGTTCAAAACAGGATAGGTGGATTGATGGGATTTGGTCCAGGCCTAGCTGTGTTGCCCAGCAACCTTAGGTGGATTATGGGCAGTGCTAGACTAAGGTAGAAAATGATCCTTTCACAATCAAGGTCATTGCTGCGGCTCTCTTTGGAAAGACCAGTGCAATCCATTTCCAAAACGATGTCTGCCAACAGTGTATGATGTATTCTTCTGTACCCTATAACACATGCTGCTCAGGATCTGGCAGAAAGAACACTAACTCCATGTTAGGCAATGCTTTCCTTGGGATTTTCCTTGTTTGTTTTAACACTTTCTACACTGTATAGCCACTTTCTGAAGCTTAAACCATGCTATTTATTGTGGCACAGAAAGTAATTGTTCTCGAATCACGAACTTTTCCATTAACTACAGGGAGCTCCTCTTCCCAGACCAGACACTGATATCCAATCAGGCTGCCGAGTGAGTTCCTGTGGGGGGGTAGAGCAGCTATGATTGTTAAAGAAGTAAATACATCACCCAATATTACGTTGAAGTATCCCCAATAATGCATACATTTTTAAACGTGGTATTGAAATTGCTGCTACGGAAATTTCTGTACAATGATATGCATTTTGTTTGATTATAAAACAACAGGACGGAGTTAAATTCTCCAATGTGTTGCCTCGTTTTGCCGTTTCTAAATGACTTCCTTTTCTTGGCTACATTGTGTGTGCAAATTTTGTAGACGTCTACCTGTTATAAGTGACTTTTGTTGTCAAATCAGAGCACAGAAAGGCAGGTGGAAAAATGTTTTGTGTCCCAGACAAGATGAAAAGAAAAGGAGAAGGAAGGCATTTAGGCGAATGTGATACAGTATTGCCAAGTTGGCCAGCGAATTTTGTGTGGCTAGTTTCTGTAGTAAACAAGCCAAAATGCATGAAGATTGAAAAGTTTTTTTCTTTCTTTTTTTCTCTTTTTGTTCTTTTATTATCACAGTGATATGTTTAGTATATTGCATAATGGTGGGAACATAAACTTCACATCAACTTTTGCCTAAACTTGTGTTATTGCTCTTACATCCGCATACCTCATGTCACCACTGGTTAAACATGCAGAAGCTCTTGTTAAATACATAAAATTACTCTCTGAGCTCTTTTTCCAAAAGCCAGCCAGCCATCCAACATTCCCATTATTTTGATACTGAAAGATGCAGTATTGTTGAGAATCTGTCCAGATCAGCTTGGCTGGTTAAATGAAAGCATATGTATTATTGCTCCGATTAGGATCTCAAATTTTCACCCTTAAGCTGCTTCTGTTTTAAATCACTTTCTATTTAAGGCTAACTCTCGTAGCTCACAACAAACATCAGATTCCAGAAGCTGTTGGGTTCTGCTGGATCAGGGTGTTACTTTAATAGCATTTGAATACTATAGTATTTATTAATATTTTCAATGAATTGAAAATTTGTAAGCTATTTTATGTTGCTTTAGTCACTTTTAAAAGATTTAGTTTTTTAAGTATTTCTATTTAGATGTAATTAATTTTTAGTTTAATGTTTCATCTTAAATTAATTTTTTTTCCAGTTAACTGCCAATACAACATTTCTAAGTTAAGGTTTTTCATCTAATATTTATTATTTATTTCATCTTTATTTCAGTTAACAATTTTTTTTTTAACAGTTGTAGTTTTAGTTAACAGGAACAACAATGGTGTGTTAACCCTGTTTGTGTGTTTTTAGACGGTGTGAAAATGACAGTTTTATTTCTAATTCATTAGATTTTTTTTTAAATGTTGCCGTTTGTTAGAGAATTGTGAATTCAGTTTTTATATAAATCTTAGAGGAAGGTTCATTCTTGTTGATTAGTTGCTCAAATGAACTTATGATAGGTCTTTTGATCAAATATACAATATAATAGCTGTTATGTCTTTTTGTTCAGTCAGCTAAAGGATATTTCAGTTGGTTGAGCATGTTTGATATGACTTTGTGTTTGTGTGCATACCAGCTCTGTATGACAGTCCAGATAGGAGTCAATCACAGTAGCTAGCAGCAGTTTTCATCTCAATGCTCTGTGTTGTTTGGCTCCTGGAGGATTCGGGCAGCATAGAGTGGTGTTTGGACTGGTCTAAAGTTCCATCTTAAACTTGATACCTTCCAGGTATCAGCTATCAGAATCTGCCTGTCTCGCCTGTAGCTAGGTTTTTATAATCTGCCTATCTCTGTTCCCAGTGTGAACATGCCAGAATGCAGGATGCATAATCTCTCTCTCACACACACGCACACACACACACATTCAGACACCACCTGAAGTATTTTAAGCACAGGCCATGAAATTGAATATTTTGATTTGATTAAAAATGCTAACTGCTAATTGCATGTGCTTATTTTTGGATATGCAAATTGTTATGAGACCTGGAGTTAATATATTAAAATTAGTATTTTTAAATGTTTAATAAAAGGGGTCATTTATGGGAGTCTGTTTCTGTTATAGGATAAAACAATAAAAAAAATATAATTGCTTAATAACTTTCTCACTATTTTTTTGTTTCTGGTAATTCTTAGGAAATAAGTTAGAATTGCAAAATGTAAATGAAGAATTCTGAGTTTGTATCTCACAATGCAAAGGTTTTTTTTTTTTTTTTTTTTTTCAGAATTCTTAGTTCCACCACAGACTAAAATATAAAAAAGTAATTGCTACTTTTTATTGCACAATTAATTTGTTTTTATACAACACAGTTCAGACCTTTTTTTATCTATGGGTTCAGTCCTGATTTGTTCTAATTAATGGTGGAGTCAGTGTTTTTCCATTGGTTTATTTTCTCGGCCTCTGTATATGTGGGCCCATGTGGTGGATGGGACAAAAAGAGATGAGAACAAGAGAAAGGAGGGTCAGCCACTATCAACAAGCTGAGGACCGTGAGAAGGCCACTGTGCTATTTGTGACTTTGCATTTAGCCTTAGCTGTAACATTTAATTGAGAACGAGCGTGTGTGTGTGGTTACAGTGTGGTAGCCCATCACGATATCATCTTTACCATTTCACCCTGAAGATAAGCTGGACATGCAACATGTTTCACATACAATCGGTAATGTGGCTGATAAACAATCTGAATACAAGCCACACACTTGTGGCTTGATGATTGTCTTGTGGGAACATTTTACTCTTTTTGCTGGAACATTGCTAGTGATTTACTGGTACCTGTAAAGTTTTGTCAACTTTTAAGTAATGAAAATTTGTATTTAATAAAATTTGTACTTAATAAAACAGTAGATTTTTGTTTTAAGTGTATTTCTGTACATGTTTTTTTTTTGTTTATTAATAGAGGAATAAGTCCAATTATTTTCTGTGGTAATTTTGGACACTTTAGCATGTTTAGCGTCTCCCCTTCCCTCTAATGCTGATGCTTTCCATTGCATGGTATGGCACAGTAAGGTTCGGTACGGTTCAAAAGTAAGGTTCACTTTTGGGGGGTTTTCCACTGGGTACAGAACGGTACCTGGTACTTTTTTTTTTAGTACCACTTCGGTTGAGGCTTCCATGTGAACCGTACCATTACCAAAATGTAACGTGTAAACTCTGCTGATAATGGATTGGCAGGAGAGAATCGTCACTACCTGCATCACTCAACTGGCGACACAAACACAAAAGAAGAAGTTTAATAACATGTTTCAAAGAAGTTTCGTTATTGAGGGAGTACAGACATTCCGGTTGCACTTTATTTTACAGTACGTGTACTTACCTGTACTTAAATACACTGTAAGTACACTATATCTAAGAAAGTTCTGGTAATACAACGTAACTACATGGGGTAGGGTTAGGTTTAGGGGTAGGTTCAGGGTTAGTCCCTAGTTATTACATAGTTATTGTAATTACTATAATAAGTACATAGTATGTACATGGGGAACAGGACTGTAAAATAAAGTGCTACCGACATTCCTCTCATTGATATCAGAGGAGTGTATCCAGCGAGAGCTTGATGGGGCGACGCAAAATTAAAAAGTTTTTCACGCGTCGTGGCAGTAGAGGCGGCGCAACAATAACGTCATGTGAATAATTCCGCCCATACTAAAGCAGTACTAAACTGCAGTGGAAATGCAAACCGAGCCATGCCATACCATGCCGAGTTGAGTTGTACCCATAGGTCATACCACACAGTCAGTGTTGGGGAGTAACTAGTTACATGTAACGGCGTTACGTAATTTAATTACAAAATTATTGTAACTGTAATTAGTTACAGTTACTAAGAAAAAATGAGTAATTAAATTACAGTTACTTATGAAATTTTTAATGATTACAAAGGGGATTACATTTGAATATTTACACACATCCACATACAGATTTAACTGATGTCTTTCCCAAATTGCACTGACTATTTTGAGACATACCGTCGTAATAATTTCCGGGATGCGGAAATACAGTTTGGTTCGTAGAATCCAGTCATAAAAACGAAATGCCTAACGCGGACGGAATATGCCACATTTTGGATGACTAAATCAAAAGTAGGTCAGTACACTTGAATCAAAACATGACACGGACTAGTGTCTGTGAATATAAAGCCCCAAAAATGCAATATATGACTCTGTGGAAATCAGGCGCGGACTGGACACCGGGAGAACCGGGACAATTCCCGGTGGCCTGGCAGCCGATTTGGCCCGCTATTTAATATCATTATTGTATAATTGCCTGCCGAATGTACTAAAGCGATCCTTTGTGAATCCGCCATTTGATAATTAAATCTCTAATAAGTCATGAATTGTTAGTCATGACTCGCGCGCTCTCCGTGCCTCCGCCAAACGGTTTGGATCAGACTCAGAGTAATCAATGCGAGAGAGAGAGAGAGAGAGAGAGAGAGAGAGAGAGAGAGAGAATACAGTGGACTGCTGGAGCAGAGAAGCAGAACTCCTGTTCAGGGTTTCAGGTCAGTTTCATCTGTAAAGATGCTTTTTTGTCTTTGTTTTTTTTATTTATTTAATCAAGCAGCAGCACGTTGCTCATCAGTCATCACTCAAAATACTATATAAAGGACATCATTATTATCTGTTGTAATGTTACAGTAGTAATTTAGCTGAAAAAAATTCTGATTTTTTTTATAGGTTTAGGGGGAGCTACGACAGACAACAACACAACCCTTACAAAAATTAACATTTTAATATTTAACTATAAATCCAGAGAAAATGGTTACTATTGTTTAACTCTGATAACCAAAAATGTAAAATTATTTTACAAATGTATTTATTTAAAAATAAATACAAATCCATTTGCAAAAAAAAAAAGGTTATTTTACTTTAATATAGGCTAATAAAAGCATGTTAAACTTTTGTAAGGAAAAAACATGACTCGTGTACAGTATTAGGATTTTTCTATAAAGATATTGTAGTATTGTAGAGTATTGTATTGTAAAGATTAGTTTTGTTCAATCTTGAGTATTAAAGTCACGAGAGAGATGGATAACAGGGCAAAATTAAGAGACTGAAGAGAAAAATGGAAATGAAGGTGCAGTTCAGGAGAGAACTTTTAATTATTTAGCATGTCCCCAAATTAAAGATTTAAACCTTTTTTAATGTCAGGTCCAAACAAAAAATAGTTTTGTCCATGAACAGGTTTGTATGAGTTTGAATTTTCCAGTCTGAATTTTTTCCCAGTCCGCCCCTCCTGTAAATGAATGGCAAAGACATGTTTTCATTTACTACACATAGGTCTACTGAAGCTCGCAGTGTTTTCAACCTCTGCCGCCTCAATATTCCTCATAATTCCTAAAACTGCTCTGTGTCACTTCATGTGCATTTTACTTATTTTAGGAAAACTATCATCATATACAAAGAGACAACAGTTTAAAAAAAACACCAATATTTCAGGAGTTTATTACACAGAATACGTCACATGCTTATTAGATAACTGTATTTAAGTTGATGTATATGCTTTTATTTATTATTCTTTAATTTTCACAAATTTATAAAAGTAATCAAAAAGTACTCAAAAGTAATTAGTTACATTACTTTAATAAAGTAATTGAAAAAGTTACACTACTATTACATTTTAAACAGGGTAACTTGTAATCTGTAACCTATTACATTTCCAAAGTAACCTTCCCAACACTGCACACAGTGGAAAAGCGCCATATTGAAAGCTGTGATGTTCGAGTGCATAAAACACATAATATCATTTCCTTCACCTTAAAATTAGCAAATTCATGGATATTATAAATCAGAAGTTTGGGTTTGGTATTTTATTTTTCTTCATGTTTTTGAATGAATTTGTATGCTCATCAAGGCTGTTTTTTTTTTAAATCAACAATAAATTAAAACAATAATATTGTGAAAAATTATTACAATTTAAAAGAACTGTTTTCTTTTTTAATATATGTATTTTTATTCCTGTGATGACAAAGCTAAATTTTCAGCAGCCATTACTTCAGTCTTCAGTGTCACATGATCCTTAAATTATTCTGATTTCTTATTAGCAGTGCTGTTTAATATATATATTTTTTTATTGAATTGTTTAGGATTTTTTGATGAATACAACTTTTCTAAGAACAGCATTTATTTGATATGTAGCTGTATATATGATTTACTATCAATTGAATGCATCCTTGGTGAATAAAAGTATTAACTTCTAAAAAATCTTATTAACCTCAAACTTTTAAACAGTAGTTCAGTGTAGTGGAAGTGGACCATTTTGAGATGACACTTACCTTCTAACATGTATACATTAGATGGCAGTAATGTATAATGTAAATGCATTGTGTACACCATAACATTTGTGACTCTCCTGTTAAGATAAGAAAATGATCATATCAGTGATACTTACGACCTTTTATCATGTGTTTTTCCACTCTAAGTTATCATTATCTCCAGAGGGCTTTGTGTAACTGGTGTCTTGAATGCCACTGTCACAATGTGAATAATATTACAGGAGATCATTTGAATAGCACTTGTGTGGCGTCTACTGAATGCCGCTGGCTATTTTCTTGTGTTGCTCTCATAATCTCAGATTCCATTGTCCCCTTGCTAAAGCCAAAATAAACTGGAAAGTCTGGGCTCAGTATACTTTTTCCAGAACAGGATTTGCTAAGAAGGTCGGTGAGATTTTGTAAAAGCTAGGTGATCGACTGTGTGCTTTTTTCTTTCCTTACAGTACTCTTTCCAGCTGTGTTCATGCGGTGGTGGCTTTGCTCTACCCGTTCTCCTGGCAGCACACCTTCATCCCTGTGCTGCCTACCTCCATGGTGGACATCGTCTGCTGTCCCACACCCTTTCTAGTCGGTATTCTCTCCAGCTCACTGCCAAAGCTCAAGGAACTACCCGTGGAGGAGGTACTTGATATCTCTTGTCACTAAATCCCAGCTATGCTGTTGTCACCCGTCTTGTTTGTTGTAAGAGGATACTTTGCCAAGTGTGTAGAACATGTGCTTGGCTTTGTACCAGCCTAAATTAAACTGGTTGGTTTGATAAACTGTCATTAGATCGGGGAGAGAACTCATGCAGTCTGTAGATAAATACATAAATTCACAACCTCAAAGATTTACTTTTTAATTTCAAAGATTAAAAAAAAAATTCTAGGTCTTGGAGGCTATAACTCTGCAAGATGATCGTGACTTTGAATTCCTGAGAATATGGTCACACTGGCGGCTCTCCTTAAGAGTTCAGTTTTGCTCTTACTCTAATAAGCTGCCTGAAGATTGAACCCTCGTAACCATTGTAGTAGAATATGGGGCTAAAGTCATTTTCCCAGGTTCTGTATGAGCCTAGATCAGCATTCCTGTTGCCTTTCTCTCCTCTGAACCCTCCCAACCCGGGAGAGTGTTGTTGTTCACAGCTGCCCATAGGACACTGCCAGCTCGGCCACAGGGCACAAGTTTGGCCCTTCCTTAGTGTTGGACATTTAGTGCATTTGTCAGAAGCTGTCTTCAGAACTATTTTCAAATTGCAATCTGGACATTAGTGCATTTGTATAAGGGGTGACTCTTTGCAGTCAAACATCTGGAAGCACACCAAATTCTGGTGCTTGTCATTTTTAACACTGCATTTTTAAATGGACGTCAGGCTCCATCTGTTGTGGATCAGCTTCTGGAAATGACGTAAAAACCTCCCAAAACACAGTTGAATACAGTGTGATTAAACAGAAAAGAGGCCACAAATTGAGATCTGTTTCTCTTTACATTTCAGACTTTAATGGTTGATCTTGGAACGGACCGCTTCATCAGACAGGTTCGTCTCCCCAGTTTGACAAGTTCGACAAACTCTCCCATGGCTCCAGCCCAGCTAATTGTCATGTTGTCATTAAGATCTGAGAACAACCGTAATATAAACAAGCTGGCTGTGTCATGTTATGAATCACGGAGTGTTGTTACAAAGTTAATCTCCATACTCTTTCCTGTACACAGATGGATGACGAGGCCTCTCTATTACCACGCAAACTGCAAGCTGCTCTGGAGCAATCTCTCGAACAGAGGAACGACATCATCAATCAAGACTCCGACAGCGAATCAGATGAAGGTGAAAAGCCTTGCCCATTTGTTTACAATGGTCTAACTATCTGCATACAGTATTTGCTTGTGCATCATGAAACATGCTCTGACTGTAAAGCAGAACATCTGGCTTTACTGTAGTTCATTTCCTATTCCTATTTTATGCACCATGAATATGAAATAAATCTTGGTTTAATATTTTTGTTAATGCCTGAAAAAATATAAATGGCTGTTTTAGTTCCTCAAAGATTTTGAATGCCTGATATCCCCCTATCCACAGAGTGCACCACCTCTTTGAACAGTGTTGTGTCGGAGGCCTTCATCCGCTTTTTCCTGGAAACCGCTGGCCACTATTCGCTGTTTCTTACCCAGGGTGAAAGAGGGGAGCGCATCTTCCAGCGTGAAGCCTTCCGCAAATCAGTGGCCTCCAAGAGCATCCGACGCTTCCTGGGTGTCTTCATGGAGTCTCAGATGTTTGCTGGATTCATCCAGGATAGGGAGATGAGGAAGTGTAGGGCCAAAGGTAAACCATGCTTGGTCAATTAAAGACGTAAAACATGTCCTATTAGCCTCAGGCTCATTATAAGGGTAATTTGAAACCCACACCCAGCATTTTTAATTTGTGGGTCTTCCTGAGATTGGGTGGAGGCAACTGAAAGCTCTTTACTGCCACCCACTGGTGACAAAAAACAATGCTTTTGACAGAAGTGTAAAGTTTACTTTTTATTATTTTTGTTCTGATGAGCATTATTAATATTAATCTACGATCTATTGTTATTACGTAATGAACTGATCTTTTTTGTTTATTTAGTTTGATTATTTTCTTAAACAGGTCTATTTGAGCAGAGGGTGGAACAGTATCTGGAAGAGTTACCAGACACAGAACAGAGTGGAGTCAACAAATTTCTGAAGGGTTTAGGTGAGTATAGCACACAAGTTATGTGACACATGCACTTAATGCTTTTGAACATGCTGCATTTATTTGATCAAAAAGTTAAACAGTAATATTGTTAAATATTATTGCAATTTAAAACTACTGTTTTCTATTTGTATGCATTTTGTAATGTAATTCCTGTGATGGTTAAACTGAATTTTCAGCATCATTAGTCTTCAGTGTCACATATTCCTTCCGAAATCATTTTTATTTGCTGATTTGTTGCTCAAGAAACATCTTATCAGTGTTGAAAACAGTTGTGCGGAAACTGTGATATACTAAGATTCAAATGTCTGGGTTAAGTAAGATTTTAAGTAATTAATACTTTTATTCATCAAGGACGATCAAAAAGTGACAGTAAAGACATAATGTTGCAAAAGATTTTTATTTAAAATAAATGCTTTTGAACTTTCTATTTATGAAGAATCCTAATTTTGGTTCCACCAAAATATTAAGCAGCAAAAACATTTTTCAGCATTGATGATAACAAGAACCTCAATATTTTTAACTGAGAACCAATAATAATTAAGCAGCCTATTAGAATGATTTCTGAAGGATCATGTAACACTAAACACTGAAGTAATGTTCTCTAAAATTAAGGTTTGCCATCACAGGAATAAGCGACATTTTAAAGCATTTGAAATCTTAATTGTTCCAAATGTGTGTACTTAAGTAAGTATTGTTTATGAAAGGGCATCAACAACTTGATGCACCGAAATTTATTTATTTATTCCCCCCTCTCCCCAGGAAATAAAATGAAGTTCCTTCATAAAAAGAACTAAAAACACTTTTTTTGTGAAACCAAAAACTGTGGACGTTTTCTCCGAATGCGACATGTGAAGACCTAACATGGCTAAGTCACGTATGTTAAGATGTGCCTGTTATGTTGACTCTGACATTGATATTTTTGTACATATTTATGGAAGCTGTGCTGTTAATCACATGTAGCTCTGTTGTTACCTTTACTGGTACTTTGTATATGAAACTAGAGAAATAATAGTATGGTACTGAGAGTATAAATGGTTATATTGCAGTATAACCTCCACCCTTACAGATGACTGTGTTGAGCTGGATGAGATGAATGGAAACTTGACAGGTGGATGTACAGTGGCTATGTAGTATTTAATGCTAGAATTTCTCCGTGAACTGTATTTTGTACATTTATTAACACATGAAGAGTATAATTACCTTATTTACTATGTTTAATAAAAACAAGTCAATAAAGGTTTTCTGTTAACATCTCATTCTGGATTAATTAACAGCATTGTTAGAAAATGTTTAGGATCATAGAAGCAGACCCTAGCATGCTGTGTCTATCTGTTCAGAGGAGATATTCCCATCCCTGGCCTTTTCGTGTAGCAACAATGAATAATGCACTGGGAATGTTTTGAAACTTGACACAATTTTGCTACATTAAAGGAACATGCGTATAAAACTCCTGAATTGGTCATATGTGTATTTCAATCCATAGTCAGTGTCTGGAGATTCCAAAAATTCTATTTTTATTTGTTAAATAATGTGAACTAGAGAAATATATAATAAGATCCTTATGCAACAAGCTTTTAGCTGGCTTTGTTCATTGCATAAAATCTTATGCAAATACATTTTATTCTATGCGTGACATTTTATGCAATACAATTTTAAAAGGAAAGAGTTAGTTTAAATTAAAAAAAAAGTTAGTTTAAATTATATTTAAAATAATATCTTGTCATAATTTTCTGGAAAGTTACCATTTACTCAGTCTGGTCTTATTTCTTTTGTTTCCAAAACCTCTCTCATAAGTCTGACATTTTTCAGACAAAAAAACAAAACAAAAAAAAAACCAGTAAATTTTCCTAAATATTTAGATTTTTTTTTTTTAAAGAAAGTGTATCGACTCTCCTTTGGCAGGTATTGCAGAAAGTGCATTTGAAATGTCTCAAACAATTCTATCAAAGCCACGAGAGCAAGTGCAGAACTGACAACTTTCTCCTATATGTGCCACAGAGGGAGCCACAACAAAGCACTACCAAGAAAAATATGACAGTTCGGTAAAGCCATCAGTCAAATGGATACCCAGAGCGATTTCTTTTTGACATAACCTGTAAAAAGCTGTGGAGGAAATTGTAGGTATTATGACATCTGTTGAAATAGATAGCAAAAGATAATTACATGTAGTAATTGCATACCAAAATAATATATAATAATAAATATTTTGAACACTCACTGAAAACTATATAAACTGTACATACATTTATACATAAAAATGACAATTAAAGTGATCCTGATAAAACATGTTGAAGCATCAGCATACTTCTGTTTTTTCCAGTTTCATGGGCCGAACACATGAAACTGATATAAGCGTCTTTATCTAACCCTAAAACATAATATACAGTATATAAATACTGTATATACACTTTTAAGAAAAATGGTTCTAAACAGTACCAGATAAAGGGTTCTTCAGCTTGTAACAGTAGCAGAACCCTTTTTATAGGATTCCATGAAGAACCATGCTTTGAAAATTCTATGTAGATGATATAGATACCTTAATGGTGTTATAAATAAGCCTTTTTAATGATATAGTATATTAACATATTTATATAATCATTAATATTGTTTTTCACTGTATCTGCCTGGTATTACAATATCCTGTAGTGTCTGTTAGGGTTTTACATAAAAACAACAACTTGCCAGTTAGGTACTTTTATTTTTTTAGACGTGAATTTGAAACAAAAAATGTGCTCTTAAAACAGTTATTGGCAGAATACATTAATAAATGAAAATTGACTTTGAACATAAATACTTGAAGTAAAACAAAACAGAAACTGAAAATAGTGTTAAGACAAATTTTCAGTGAAATACTGTATTTTCATAATCCTGTATGATTCCTGTAAATCCATCATTATGTGTATGATAGTGTGATTGAGTGGAGAGTTTCTCTCTGCAGATGACGAGGTTGTAGGATGTGACAGCATCCGAAAATAAGTAATTGAGTTCAGAGTTACAATGTGCCTCCTTACATTTGTTTTTGTAAAATAAAAAAAAAGATAATAAATTAAATATTTTTGTTAGTGAAGAGAAGAAGTATCCTTAACTGAACAGGGCTGGTCACACTTACACTTACGGCAGTGGCTCAGTGGTTCATGTAGGTTGTCTACAAACTGGAAGGTTGGTGGTTCAATCCCCGGTTCCACCTGACCAAGTGTCGAGGTGTCCTTGAGCAAGACACCTAACCCCAGCTGCTCCCGACGAGCTGGATGGCGCCTTGAATGGCTGACACCGCAGTCGGTGTGTGAATGAGTGTGTGAATGGGTGAATGTGAGGCAAATTGTAAAGCGCTTTGGATGGCCATGTGGTCTGTTGAAAGCGCTATATAAATGCAGTCCATTTCCATTACATGTTCTCTTAAACTGAAAAGAGAAAAAGACATGATTTGTAAGAAACCAGTTACAATTTGAAAGTTAAAAATTATAGACATTTTAAGAAAGAAATTATTTCTGTGTAGTTGGATAGCTCCAGAAAATCAGTAGGCCTAATGAGCCATTTTTTTTAGAGAGTAGGCTCTGTAAGTAATAAATAAATAATTTTATATATATATATATATATATATATATATATATATATATATGTTGTGAGTTCGAGTCCCGGGCCGGCAGGAATTGTGGGTGGGGGGAGTGCATGTACAGTTCTCTCTCCACCTTCAATACCACGACTTAGGTGCCCTTGAGCAAGGCATCGAACCCCCAACTGCTCCCCGGGCGCCGCAGCATAAATGGCTGCCCACTGCTCCGGGTGTGTGCTCACAGTGTGTGTGTGTGTTCACTGCTCTGTGTGTGTGCATTTCGGATGGGTTAAATGCAGAGCACAAATTCTGAGTATGGGTCACCATACTTGGCTGAATGTCACTTCACTTTCACTTTCATATATATATATATATATATATATTCTAACAATATGGATTATAAATTCAATGTCTGTTAGTGGAGAAGAGGAGTATCCTCAGCCAGAGCTGCTCACACTTACATGTGATCAAAAAAGAAGAGAAAAGAACATGTTTGTTTGAAAACCAGATCAATTTTTAAGTTAAATCTGTATTTCATTTAAAGATTGAAATCATTCACCTGTTGAGAGTGTGTTGACAGTCTGTGTATTTGGATCACTGATTACAGATTTGAAAAACAAAAGGGCGGGAATATAGAATTAAAAGGGTTCTTCAGGATGCTATGGTTTTAAATAGAACTGGTTCCACATGTAAAGAACCATCTTTTTTAAGAGTGATCTTGCATTTATAGGCTAATCGCTATTTGGTATCCTGTGTTACAAGAAACCCGAGGCAAAGGCGACATCTGCTGGATTGGATGCAGGCGACATTTAAAGGTAAGGAACTTTAGTGCGCAACGCAGGGTGCGTATCACGAAAAAATACAGGAGGTGAAGGACAGGGTTGACAATGCGGTCGATTTCCTTATAACTTTGTTTATGTGTGCGTTTTAGACATCTTCCACACATAGCAGATCGCATAACTTGTGCGTATAGATGCATGCACGATTTTGCCTTTTGACAGTTGCAGCTCTTATAGAGGCAATAAAATCATACGCGTGTAAGAAATATAGTCTCCAGGGCTGGAAATACTTTTAAGGATATGGTGATGTGAATCCGTTTAGACAGTGAATCATTGCTGAAATCGCTACAATCTCCCGGCCGCCGAGGAGGAGGAGGAGGAGAAGGATGTTTTTTGGATTTGTGCCTCCTCAAGAGAAGCAAGGTGCGGTTCAAACTCTATTATGTGTGCATGCGTTCATCACTATTTTATTTGCATCGTCAGTGTGTGGTTACTCACTATCTATATTGCGCTGAACACAAATGTTGCCGGTTATATGAGCAGTTTGTGCAGGATTTTGTGGAGTCCCATCCCATCTGTGAGGTGTGCGAGAAGATTCTCCCCAAAACGCACGGGTCTATGGTGCGCATTTTGACATAGCCTATATATATTA